>NC_056527.1:808215-817482 GCF_019175285.1 Sceloporus undulatus | reverse complement strand
AAATCTGTTTGACATTATTTATAAATCTTTCTCCCAAATCCATTCTTTTTAGCATTTCTAACATGAATTCCCATTTTACGTTGTCGAATGCTTTTTCAGCGTCTATAAAGAACAAGGCTAGTTTTTTTCTTTGTTCTTCTTATAATATTCAAGTAAGTTAATAATTGTTCTAATATTTTCTTTTATTTGTCTACCCAGCAGAAAGCCATTTTGATCTCTTTTGATTACAGTATTCAATATCATTTTAAATTTTCCGCCAAAATAGTTGTATAAATTTTGTAGTCTACATTCAATAAGGAAATTGGCCTGTAGTTATTGACCAATGTAACATCTTTACCTTCCTTGGGTATTACCACAATTGTCGCCTTATCCCAAGATGAAGGTTTCCCTTCTTCCGCTATCTGATTTAATGTCTTACATAATGGTTCGGCCAATTCCCTTTTCAATATTTGACAATATTTGACAGTGTCGCCATCTGGGCTGGGAGTTTTCCCTTCTTTTAATTTTTGTATTGCTTGCAAGATCTCATCTTTATCAAACGGAGCATTTAGTTTCTCTCTTTGATCTTTAGTTATTATCTCAATTTTCTTTTTATCTAAATATCTCTTCATTTCTTTTGTAATGTCTTCTGTTGATTTACTTTCTTTATATAATGCTTGATAATATTCTTTAATTTTTTTTAGGTTTTCTTGTTTTCCTGTTATTTTGCCCTTATCCATAATTTCTACTATCGTTTTTGATTTCTTAGCCTTCTTAGTTCTAATAGCTAACCATTTTCCAATTTTGTTAGCATTTTCAAAATAGTTTTGTTTAACTTTTTTAAATTCAAATGCCACCTCTTCTGTAATCTCTTTCTGGATTTGTTTTTCTAATATTTTAATTTTTCCTGGAATATTTTTATTACGTGGACATTGTTTTAATTCCTCCTCTTTCTTTTTTAGTTCTTTTACTAGTTGTGTCTTTTTTTCTAGTCTGGATTTTTTCAATTTGCTAGCCCTCTGCATTAACAACCCCCTTACAACCACCTTGCTTGTATCCCATATTATTTTCATTGACATATTTTCAGTGTCATTTTCTTTAAAATAGAACTTTATTTCTTCTTTCATTTTATTCACAAACGTTTCGTCATTTAATAAGTCATCATTTAATTTCCATCCAAAATTGTCCAGATTCCGTTTTTGTATGAACAGCTCTATCAGATTATGGTCTGAAAGGAATCTTGGTGCAATTTCCATCTTATTTACTCTCATGGATAATTCCCTTGAAACTAAGACTAAGTCTAACCTAGAGTAGGATTTATGGCTGTCTGAAAAGAAGGTATACCCACTAGCGTGTCCAAAGGAGGGCGACTAAAATGGTGAAAGGTCTGGAAACCTTGCCCTATGAGGAACGACTCAGGGAGCTGGGGATGTTTAGCCTGGAGAAGAGAAGGTTAAGAGGTGATATGAGAGCCCTATTTAAATACTTGAAGGGATGTCATATTGAGGAGGGAGCAAGCTTGTTTTCTGCTGCTCCAGAGAACAGGACACAATGGAGTACAGGAAAAGAGATTCCACCTCAACATTAGGAGGAATTTCCTGACATAGGCTGTTACGACAGTGGAATGCACTTACTACCTCGAGTGTAATGATCCTAGCCCGGTCCGTGGAGGATCTTCAAAAAAAAACAGAGGCTGGATGGCCATCTGTCGACGAGCTTGATTGGATTTTTCCGCATGGCAGGGGTATGTACTGGATGGACCTTGCGGTCCTTCCAAGCCTCTATGATTATATATCTATATTCTATTTCCCCGGATGTTATTCCAGCACGGAGCTAATTTATCTTGCTCATCTGTTATCTGATCTTGGAATCCGCACTTGTGTAATTGCCCCTGGTTACGTTTTATAGACGTCAGATTTCCTATCTCTTTCCTGGTCTTAACACGCCATTAATCCCCAGGCCACAACACGCTATTTGTTGTGTATATGCTCAATTTTTTTTTAACTGTGGAACAAACGGACCCCTAATTTTCTCTATGCGCAGATATTTTACATTAATATTTTTTCTCCATATCCTCTTCTATCATATCTTCCTTCGGTATCTTTGTCAATCTGAGTTCGACTTCCATATTTCTTAGTTTATAAAGGTCTCACTCGCTCTTTCTTGTCTTTGAACCACACACACAACCATATTTCCTAAGGCTAGTGTGTTTTAAATGTTTTTAGATCTAAATCATCATTAATTTTGTCTCCTTGAAGACGGGTATCATACTTGTCTTTCTTTATAAGAATTGTAATATTTTGATTTTTCTTTTTCATTACTCTGCAGTAAGTCCTTTAACTTCCAGACCTTAGTCGTATCGAGCCTGATTTGTGAGGCTAGTTATTTCCTATCCTATCTGTATCGCCGTGGGCTTCTTGCTAGTCTTCTCTCCCACTAGACTTTATGTTGCTCCTTGGTGGGGTGGCCCCTCCTCTCCTTCTCTCGTATAAAGATCTTGTTATATTACGCTCACTTTTGGTGTTTTCTGTTCTTAAATCGTTTGAAATCATTTTTCGTCTTATCTTTCGGTCTATTATTCGTTTAGGGCTCAAATAAAATGTCCCCCTTCTGTCTGGCTTACCCTCTAATGAAGAAAATTAATTTTATTTGAAAAATCCTTGCCTTTTCAACTGTGTTTGAGAGTGTGTCATCCTCCTGGTTTGTTTTGAAACACAATAATACCTCCGCATTATGCCCCACTTGTGTTGATGCAGCACTTTTCTTGAAAAGAAGATTGTTAAAACCGTCTCCTTGTCTTTGTTTAATTTCGGAATTTAATGGTAGCTCCGTTATAAACGTCAATAGGGTTTATCCTCTAGTGCCACTTTTTCCTTAAATTTGTTGGAACACTTCGGCTTTTATTCCGAATTTGTAAAAAGCGTTATCAAGATATCCCTCGATCTTCCTTTGTTTGCTATTCTTGAATTTAAGTCTAAAGACTTTTTTTCGATCGCTGCATCCAAAAGTCCATTCTGGTCCATTTATAATTTTCGCTAGATATGGATAATTCTGTCTGGAAGCATTTACCGCAAGGTTTCCTCTGGAACCCCCCCCTGGGCGGGGGGGTGGGGGGGGGGAGGGGGGGGGGCAGTGGGTTTGAGTGAGTATTTTTATTTCTCTATAATCGAATTTTTCATAATCGGTGGATTATCATTTGTTCGCGGTAATCCAGTTTAGTTTCATCTCTAATGTTGCTATTTACCTGCTGTTTACACTGGGGTTAACAGACATTTTACGCTCTTTCTAATTCAAAAAAATAGACTAACTATACTTACTTAACTCTGATACCACTTACAGTGAACCTTAACGAACTTTGTACTTACTTTACTACTTCTACACTATTTAACGTTACTTACGTTACCTACTCTTCTCTCCACTCTACTTACTCTTAACGCTACTCTTTACTTACTACTACTACGACCTAGTTTACTTTAGAAACTTACTACGACAGACTTTGAAACTACCTACTACTACTCGGTTTACTAATATTATTACTCTTAATACTTTCATAAAGTTTGTTTCGGAGATTCCCCACCATTCAGTTTGACCTTATTAACTTCACTACTAATTTTTTCAATTTTTTCTGCAAATGTTTCTATTTCTTTATGCATATCTTGTTGAATTCACTTCTATTCTCTTTCAATCCGCTTATCCCTTTTTAAAAGATTTTTAAATTCTCTTAATTCTTGCAGGAATTATTGATTTTATCTCCAATTGTTTGCTGGAGACTCTTTGTGTTTCACTCTGGGGCTATCCATCCTTTGTGATTTTCGATGTATTCTTTTTTCGAGAGGCATATCTAGAATCCTTCTATCAGAAATATACTTAGCAATAATCGAGAAACAATCAATCAAAAATTTTTTTTTGCGAATTTGAAATTCTATTTTTTGTAGGACTATAATTAGCTCGATATCAGAATCCCAAACCAATAATGAGGTCAATATCCTAATTTAGGAGTACCCAAACACTACCTGGCTGCTCTAGAACTCTACCTCTACTCCTGACCTTGCTGTTAAAGAATTCTTTCAATAGCGGCCCCCAATGATCCCCCCCCTGGAGTGGAAACCCCTCCCTTGGTCCACAGGGTCTGGGTTGTGTGTTGTGTAGGGAAATGGCCTGTGAGTTTTAGGCTGGCTCACAGGACCATCACCTCTATGGTTTGGGCAATTAAGGAGCAGCTCTTGGCTTTTTTTATGCTCTCATGTGCCTCCGCTTGTCCTCTCTCTTATCCCACCCATCGCTGCTTACTGCTGCCACCAGCCGTGTTGTTTTAGCTCACTCCAGCACAGTTCTATTCTCAGGTCTGTTGGAGGTTGACCACGGGTTGCCCTGGAGACCTAGAGAGAACACTCTACTAGGCCTTTATAGCTTTCCAGCACAGTTCTATAGTCAGTGTCTGTTGGATGTTGACCATAGAGTTGCAATGGAGGATCTAGAGATTCCTAGAGAGAATACAGAAGGGTTGGTGGGGATGGCCCTCGGGTCTCTTCCAACTCTATTAACAGTGGAACCTCGCCATACCAGGGATCCATTCCGGATCCCGCACGTATCGGCGATTTCCGCCTATGCTCGAGCCCCATTGTAAACAATTGGGCTCGTGCACGGCAGCGCGGAGGGCGCGGGGTGCAATGGGCATGGCGCGGTGCAACAGGCACGCATGCCCATTCAACTGAATGGGATGCGCCGCCCCTTCTGCCCCGGGCGCGAGCCGCGGCTTAAGCGCATATACTCAAAGCACGTATGGTGCGCCTGCCTATGGTGAGGTTCCACTGTGATTCTTTGATTTCTATTATTCTATGACCACAGAGTTGCACTGGAGGACCTAGAGATTTCTAGAGAGGTGTCCTCTCATGTAAAACATGGTGTTTTGTTATTTGCATTTTTTCACATTCTGGGGGTCTTGTGCCCCTGACCCTAGTGATATGAACAAGTGTACACAATATAGCAGGAATACTTGTACATCACAGAGACATCATGAACACTTCTATACAGTAGCAATTCAAAGATAGCTTTGTTAGTCTGTAAAATTAATCTGTAGAAGATCTTGCAACACCTTTGAGACTCATTAAAGAAAGAAATTGGCAAGCCGAGAGCTTTCCAAGTACTTATCTGCTTCCTCAATGACAAACCCCCCCCCCCCCTTTACTGGTTGGACTGGGGCCGCAGCGCATGCAGCCACAACCTTGATCTGGCCTCTGGAGGGTGCAAAAAGAGCCACAAAATGTGCAGCTCCTTTTTGCCCCCTCTAAAAGTGTCACAGTATGGCTTTAGAACTCTTTTGTACAGCATCATCTAAATGCAGCATCAGAGTTGCGCCATATTGCTGTGCGCTTTCTAGAAGGATGCGAGGCGCATGATGTGACTGGGGCGAAGTCATGGCATCCAGCGTGTGGATCGGCGCTATAGCTTTGCCTTACAGGCCGGCACAAAGTGCCAGTCTGTACGCCATCTTAGTGTGCCTGCCACCATCATGGATCACGACTTCAAGAGCAGAATGAGGCCACCCAGAGATGGCCCATGGCTGGGTTCCTCATTCTACACTTGGGATAGTGCCTGGTGATGGGTCAGTGATGTTTTGATTGTGATTCCTGCAGGCAGAGTGGGGTTGGACTGGATGGCTCCTTGGGTCTCTTCCAACTTAGGATTCTATGGTGATGTACAGTGGGATACCCATACAAACAGTCACCTGGCTGGAAAGAAACTCATCTTCACACTCATGGGCCATTTTGAAGCTTTGAGGATCCAGCGGAGGACTTGCTTCAGAGTGTTCTGGCAGGGCATGGGATGGGAATGGGAAGGCCAGCCTGAAGTGCTGCAGAATGGCTTGGTTACATGAAGAGGCCCCAAATGGATGATGGTGTGCTGTTCCCTGAAGGACAGAGAAGGCTGTTGAGAGAACAGGAAGACCCACCTGAGGATTAGGCTAAGCCCGGGTAGACGGACTCTAAATTGAAGAAGGATTGCCAAACAGAGGATACAGTTTCGTTTGGGAAAAGTCAACCCCAGTTTTGAAAAAGAAGCTCAATATACATGGAGGGCTACCAAAACCAACAGCCCTTACCAGAGAACCTTCGAGAAAGAGAAGATGTCAGTGCTTTCCTATTTCAAGACTCCACATCTGCATTCATAGCCAATCGCCCCATTCTTCAGGTTCAAAAGTGGTTGACATCAATTACAAACACTGTAAATCTCCATCAAAATCCCCTCCAGAAAAAGACAGTTAGAAGTTTCCCATCTTCTGACTTTCATCAATAAGTTCATCATCATTCACCAGTATGCAAAGAACAATATTTAAAGGTAGGCTTGTTTTACTGTATAGTGCTTTTGTACATTTAACGATAAGTTTTTGTAAATTTGACTGTATTTCCAAGTCATATAGATACATTATTTCATTGTTCAAGCCACAATGCGTTTGCAGACTGGGTTCTGCATGAAGGATTTCTATATTTTGACATGGTACTGTCCACATGCGTTTCCGTAACCAGAAGATGACTCTTATTAAGATCAACCAAACAGAAAAGGAACAAAAAGGAAAAGTAAAACCAAGCAGCACTATCACGCCATTATCTTCCATCCCAGCCTCCTCCTGTCTTTCGCCTGCCTCCTCCATTCTCCGCCATGAAGACTGGAATCTCCATCCGTTAAGTCATGTCTCCAAGTAGAGCTCATTGGAGTAATGCCTCCCCTGATTCTCCTGGAGTATTCCCTGGACTACTATCCTCAGTTCAGAGACCTGCCTCTCCTTTCCTCTCCCATCTTGCCTTGTTACTGAAGGCAAGGAGCGCCCCCACACTTCCGAATCAGCCCCTGGAGACCCTCATTGTCTGAGCCCAACGTAGTCCTCCAAGGGACCCCCGCTAAATCCTCTTTGCGGGTGAAGAGAGACCCCATGTACCCAGAAGCTCCTCCCCAAACACAGCCAGGACTTGTTGGCCGCCGCTTTTGTCTCTGCGGTGATAGCGTCCGCTGTGGTGACAAGACCAAGCCATGAGGGCCAGGACTGGAGAGCGCACGCAGCGCCTGATCTCAGGGACAGGATCTCCCTGGAGACATCGCCATCAAAACATGCTGGCGTGTCAATCACAGCAATGTCCACTTCCTTCACTTCCTTTCCCTTTTTGGGACTTCAAGTGGTGGTCCTTGGTGCCAGGACGGACTCAACTCCCTCCGGCGAGGTCGTGTTCCCCGTCGCGCTCTTCCCACGCGCCGGTGCTTGCAACCAGGATCAGGCGCAGTTGCGGATTCATCCACTCTGAGGTTCTGAGAGGACCAATTGGTGACAGAAGGGGAGGAACAGAGGAGTTTTCGAGACAAGGGGAATTGGAAGTGTATCCGATGGCATGCTTGAACGCAAATGCATTGAAGTACTACAAGATGAAGGAGTTCAGGACGGTATGGGACTTTCGTCAAAGGGAGATACATTGAGAGGCACCATCTCAAACAGTTCCATTGAGAAAGAAAAAACGGGAGACGTCTGCAATGAACCTAGGATGGATGACTAAAGGATACTTGCACCGGAGAGACGTTTGATTTGAAACGGAGATTGTAAGATTAAAAGGAACGAAAGGGGGGGGTGAAATTCATGAAGAGAATGCCAAAAGAAATAGGCAGGCAATGGCAGATGTTATTTTCGGGCAATGGGGAGCCAGAGTTCAATATGAATGAGCATTCATGTAAATTTCGATAAACTATAGCGACTTTATTGTTAAATGAATCCTTTTGGCCCCACGTTTCTTTGTCATTCGAATGTTAAGAGAAATTCCTCTCCGATTTGATTACACTCAGCGAGGTGGTCTTGTAATAGAAGGTGACTCAAGGACCACCGAAGTGTTTTTTAAAGGGCATGGGGTGGTGGTGAGCAAGCCCTGTTCAGGTTTATTCTTGGATACAACAATGGAAACAGGAGAAAGTGTATTGGGATTTAGGTCAGTACTGGCAGAAGGGTCCAAGGATACCTATCCTACAAACCATTTCAGCTGTCATGCGTATCAATGAACACTGGTTCCACCTATGGGCGGGGTTGGCTTGCTGTTAATCTAATGTAAGTAGGCCGCCTTTGGGAAGGGGGAATGGCTTAAGGCGGACTGGGAGTTAGATTGGCAAACTAGGTCTGCTCAGCGGAGTCCACCATATCTGCACTGGTTTCCAGTTAGCTTACTGGAGAAAGGGAGCAGGATATCACTTTTAAGCCCCCTATTAGAGGACATGGGAGAGATTATCCAGGAGTCTGCCTATGTGCAGGATAGCTGCTCCTGCTCTTTTCATTGGACATTCTCACATGGGACAAAACTGGAAAGTAAATTAAGGGGGGACAATGCAGGGTCATTCCGAGGTTTAGGGACCAATTCGTAGTCTGCTTTCCACGTTGAGCTGCATGCAATCAGAAGAGAAACGCAGGGAGAAAATGTGGGAGGTCAATCAGGCAATAAGTATAATTATGGCAAACTACCAAGATGTACATTGTCCACTTTGCCTGCGGGAATGATTTAATAGCCTATGCCATTTGCATCATCCGCCCAAATTGAAAATGCCACTCAGATGGACTTTGGTTGTTATTCCCTTTACCATTACATATAGGCCTTTATTCCTGTTGCCAAAACGAGGGAAAATACTCCTATCATCGCCTAAGGTGATACACACAACTCCTCTCTTCAGGGCTCCTCGGCTTGAGAGCTGCTGGAGAAAGGCAAGGAAGAGAGGCATTTTGGAAGTCTGGAAGGAGAGTCTGAAGACGGAGAGAAAATTGGAGGAACATGCCCTGGAAAATGGATGGGGCATGGAATCAGGCAGGCTTATGAGACCTCTGTTGTGTGTGTGTGTTTTGGAGTTTTGCAAGGGAAAACACCTTTCTGGTAGGGCTGTTTGTAGGCAAAAAGAGGACCCTCTCCCCAATTGAATCACCTTCATGGAGCATGTGTATGTTGTGCACTTGTGGAATGACACTTGGGAGGCATGCTCGATAAAGGTATTAGTCTATGTCTGTCATGGGAATTTGTTTGTCTCCCTTTTTGGTAGGACCAATACCACAATGGACCCATCTGTAGATGTGCTTTTAACTCCTTGTTATGCTCTGTGTGTGATAAACAATAGCAAATGGGATTGCTTTTCTGGGATGCCACTCTCTCGTAACCATTTTTGGGATGGAAGCAATATCGGATCTACATATGATAACGTAACCTATGGTTTGTTTGGAGTCGGGTGCAGAGGTGAGAGCGCGGTGTCTGTTTGTCCCACACACAGAATAAT
>NC_056527.1:793441-808190 GCF_019175285.1 Sceloporus undulatus | reverse complement strand
TGGAGCGTGTCCAAAGGAGGACGACTAAAATGGTGAAAGGTCTGGAAACCTTGCCCTATGAGGAACGACTCAGGGAGCTGGGGATGTTTAGCCTGGAGAAGAGAAGGTTAAGAGGTGATATGATAGCCCTATTTAAATACTTGAAGGGATGTCATATTGAGGAGGGAGCAAACTTGTTTTCTGCTGCTCCAGAGACTAGGACCCGGAGCAATGGATGCAAGCTACAGGAAAAGAGATTCCACCTCAACATTAGGAGGAATTTCCTGACAGTAAGGGCTGTTCCACAGTGGAACACACTTCCTCGGAGTGTAGTGGAGTCTTCCTCCTTGGAGGTCTTCAAACAGAGGCTGGATGGCCATCTGTCGACGATGCTTTGATCTGGATTTCCTGCATGGCAGGGGGTTGGACTGGATGGCCCTTGCGGTCTCTTCCAACTCTATGATTCTATGATTCTATGATTCTATTTTCCCCGTAGTGTTTAGTCCACACATCTATTAGATCTTGCTCTCTTATCATTGAAATCGCACTTGTCGGAAATTTGCCCTGGTTACGTTTTATAGCCTTAACAGATTTCCTATCTCTTTCTGGTCTTAACACGCCATTAAAATCCCCAGCCACAACACTCTATTTTTGTTATATTCTAACAATTTTTTATTTAACATTTGGAAAAAAAGGACCCCTATTTTCTCTAGGCGCATAGATATTAACAATTAATATTTTTCTCCCGATATCCTCACTTCAATTATCAATATTCTTCCTTCGGTATCTTTGTAAATCTGGTTAGCTTCATATTTCTTATTTATAAAGGTCACCACTCCTCTCTTTCTTTTCTTTGAACAAGAACCAACCATATTTCCTAAGGCTGTGTGTTTTAAATGTTTTAGATCTAAATCTCTTAATTTTGTCTCTTGAAGACATATCATAATTGTCTTTCTTTAATAAATGTAATATTTGTTTTCTTTTCTTCTCTGCATTAAGTCCTTTAACATTCCAGGACCTTATTTTTATCGACATTTTGTGAGCTAGTTATTCCTTCCTAATTACTGTATCTTCTTTCTTCTAGTCTTCTCTCCACTACTTTGTTCTCTTTTCCTCTCTCCTCTCTCGTAGTAAAAGATCTTTGTTCTTTCTCACTTTTGGTGTTTTCTGTTCTATCTTTGAAATCCTTTTTCGTCTTATTTTGTCTATTTTGTTTAGGGCTCAAATAATGTCCCCCTTCTTCTGTCTTACCCTCTTGAATTATTTTTTTGAAAAAATCCTTTGCCTTTTCAACTGTGTTGATAGTGTGTCTCCTCTGTTTGTGAAACACAATAATACCCTCCGCCTTATCCCACTTGTAGTTGATGCACTTTTCTTGAAATAGATTTGTTAAAAACCTGTACTCTTGTCTTTTTTAAGGATTTTTATAGGTATATCTTTATAAACTTCAATTATGTTATCCTCTATTGCCAGCTTTTCCTTAAAATTTTGTTGTAACAATTCGTCTTTTATTCTCGAATTTGTAAAGCTTATCAAGATATCCCTCGGGATCTTCCTTTGTTTTGCTATTCTTGAATTTATTCTAAAGACTTTTTCGATCTCTGCATCCAGAAAGTCTTCTGGTACATTTATAAATTTCGCTAGATATGGGATAATTCTGTCTGGAAGCTTTTCCTCAGGTTCCTCTGGAACCCCTCTTATTTTGATGATTTTTTCTCTATATCTATTTTCTAGTCGGTTGATTATTTGTTCGCTCCAGTTTAGTTTCATCTCTAATGTTTCTATTTTACTTTCATAAAGGTTTGTTTCGGAGATTACCTCCACCATTTCAGTTTTGACCTTATTAACTTCACTACTAATTTTTTCAATTTTTTCTGCAAATGTTTCTATTTCTTTATGCATATCTTGTTGAATTTCACTTCTATTCTCTTTCAATCCTCGTCTTATCCCATTTTTAAAAGATTTTTTAAATTCTCTTAATTCTTGCAGAATTATTGAGTTTATCTCCAATTGTTTGCTAGGAGACTCTTTTGTGTTTCACTCTGGGGGCTATCCATCCTTTGTGATTTCGATGTATTCTTTTTTCTAGAAGGCATTATCTAGAATCCTTTCTATCAGAAATATACTTAAGCAAATAATCGAAGAAACAATCATCTAAAATTTTTTTTTTGCGAATTTGAAATTCTATTTTCTGTAGACTATAATCTAGCTCGATATCAGAAATCCCAAACCAATAATGAGGTCAAATATCCTAATTTAGGAGTACCCAAACACTACCTGGCTGCTCTAGAACTCTACCTCTATCTCCTGACCTTGCTGTTAAAGAATTCTAATATCGAGCCCTCCAATGATCCCTCCCCCCCGGAGTGGAAACCCACTCCCTTGGTCCACAGGGTCTGGGTGTGTGTAGTGTAGGGAATGGCCTGTGAGTTGCTAGGGCTCACAGGACCTATCACCTCTATGGTTTGGGCAATTAAGGAGCAGCTCTTGGCTTTTTTTATGCTCTCATGTGCTCCTGCTTAGTCCTCTTCATCCCACCCATCGCTGCTACTGCTGCCACCACCGCTGTTGTTTGTAGCTCCTCCAGCACAGTTCTATGCTCAGGTCTGTTGGAGGTTGACCACGGAGTTGCCCTGGAGGACCTAGAGAGAACACTCTACTAGGCCTTTATAGCTTTTCCAGCACAGTTCTATAGTCAGTGTCTGTTGGATGTTGACCATAGAGTTGCAATGGAGGATCTAGAGATTCCTAGAGAGAATACAGAAGGGGGTTGGACTGGATGGCCCTCGTGGTCTCTTCCAACTCTATTACAGTGGAACCTCGCCATACGCAGGGGATCCATTCCGGATCCCGCCACGTATCGCGATTTCCGCCTATGCTCGAGCCCCATTGTAAACAATTGGGCTCGTGCACGGCAGCGCGGAGGTGCGCGGGGTGCAATGGGCATGTGCGCGGTGCAACAGGCACGCATGCCCATTCAACTGAATGGGATGCGCCGCCCCTTCTGCCCCGGGCGCGAGCCGCGGCTTAAGCGCATATACTCAAAGCCGCGTATGGTGCGCCTGCCTATGGTGAGGTTCCACTGTATTCTTTGATTCTATTATTCTATGACCACAGAGTTGCACTGGAGGACCTAGAGATTTCTAGAGAGGTGTCCTCTCATGTAAAAACATGGTGTTTTTGTTATTTGCATTTTTTTCACATTCATGGGGGTCTTGTGCCCCTGACCCTAGTGAATATGAACAAGTGTACACACAAATATAAGCAGGAATACTTGTACATCACAGTGACATCATGAACAACTTCTATACAGTAGAATTCAAAGATATAGCTTTGTTAGTCTGTAAAATTAATCTGTAGAAAGATCTTGCAACACCTTTGAGACTCATTGAAAGAAAGAAATTGGCAGCAGGAGCTTTCCAAGACTTATATCTGCTTCCTCAGATGCAACACCCCCCCCCCCCCCCACCCCCCCCACGGTGCCGTCCCGCCCCCCCGGCCCCCCCACCTCGATCTGGCCTCTGGAGGGTGCAAAAAAGAGCCACAAAATGCAGCTCCTTTTTGCACCCTCTAAAAGTGTCACAGTATGGCTTTATGATACTCTTTTGGTACAGCATCATCTAAATGCAGCATCAGAGTTGCGCCATATTGCTGTGCGCTGTCTAGAAGGATGCGAGGCGTCATGATGTGACTGGGGCGAAGTCATGGCATCCAGCGTGTGGATGCTGCGCTATAGCTTTGCCTACAGGCCGGCACAAAGTGCCAGTCTGTACGCCATCTTAGTGTGCCTGCCACCATCATGGATCACTGACTTCTAAGAGCAGAATGAGGCACCCAGAGATGGTCCCATGGCTGGGTTCCTCATTCTAACCTTGGGATAAGTGACCTGGGTGATGGGTCAGTGATGTTTTGATTGTGATTTCCTGCATGGCAGAATGGGGTTGGACTGGATGGCTCTTTTGGGGGTCTCTTCCAACTTTAGGATTCTATGGTGAGTGTACAGTGGGATACCCATACAAACAGTCACCCTGGCTGGAAAGAAACTCATCTTCACACTCATGGGCCATTTTGAATGCTTTGAGGATCCAGCGGAGGACATTGCTTCAGATGTTTCTGGCATGGCATGGGAATGGGAATGGGAAGGCCAGCCTGAAGATGCTGCAGAATGGCTTGGGTTACATGAAGAGGCCCAAATGGATGATGGTGTGCTGTTCCCTGAAGGACAGAGAAGGCTGTTGAGAGAACAGGAAGACCCACCTGAGGATTATGGCTAAGCCCCGGGTAGGACGGACTCTAAGAATTAGAAGAAGGAATTGCCAAAGCAGAGGATACAGTTTCGTTTTGGGAAAAGGTCAACCCCAGTTTTGAAAAAGAAGCTCAATAGTACATGGAGGGCTACAAAACCAAACAGCCCATTACAGAGAACATCTTCGAGAAAGGAGAAAGATGTCAGTGCTTTCCTATTTCAAGACTCCACATCTGCATTCATTGCCAATCGTCCCCAATTCTTTAGGTTCAAAGTGGTTGACATCAATTACAACCACTGTAAGATCTCCATCAAAATCCCCCTCCAGAAAAAGACAGTTAGAAGTTTCCCATCTTTCTGACTTTCATCAATAAGTCATCATCATTCAGCCATGTATGCAAGAATCAAAATATTTAAAGGTAGGCTTTGTTTTACTGTATAGTGCTTTTGTACATTTAAAGATAAGTTTTGTAAATTTGACTGTATTTCTCAAGTCATATATGATACATTATTTTCATTGTTCGGAAGCCACAATGCGTTTGCAGACTGGGTTCTGCATGAAGGATTTCTATATTTTGACAGTGGTCTGGTCCACATGCGTTTCCGTAACCAGAAGATGACTCTTATTAAGATCAACAAAACAAGAAAAGGAAACAAAAAGGGAAAAGTAAAAACAACAAGCAGCACTATCAGCCACTTTATCTTCCAATCCCAGCCTCCTCCTGTCTTTCTCCTGCCTCCTCCATTCTCTGCCATGAAAGACTGGATCTTTCCATCCGTTAAGTCATGCTCCAAGTAGAGCTCATTGGAGTAATGCCTCCCCTGATTCTCCTGGAGTATTCCCTGGACAATTTCCATCAGCTCAGAGACCTGCCTCTCCCTTTCCATCCCATCTGCCTTGTTACTGAAGGCAAGGAAGCGCCCCCCGCACTTCCGAATCAGCCCCTGGAGACCCTCATTGTCTGAGCCCCAGACGTAGTCCTCCAAGGGACCCCCGGCTAAATCCTCTTTGCGGGTGAAGAGAACCACCATGTACCCAGAAGCCTCCTCCCCAAACACAGCCAGGACTTGTTTGGCCGCCGCTTTGTCTTCTGCGGTGAAGCGTCCGACTTGGGTGACAAAGACCAAGGCATGAGGGCCAGGACTGGAGAGCGCAACGCAGCGCCTGATCTCAGGGACCAAGATCTCCCTGGAGACATCGCCATCAAAAATGGCTGGCGTGTCGATCACAGAAACGTCCTGGTCCTTCCACCTTCTTTTCCCTTTTTGGGACCTCAAGGTGGTGGTCCTTGGTGCCAGGACGGACTCAAACTCCCTCCGGCCGAGGATCGTGTTCCCCGTCGCGCTCTTCCCACCGCCGGTCTTGCCAACCAGGATCAGGCGCAGTTCGGATTCATCCCCTCTGGGTTCTGAAGGACAAATTGGTGACAGAAAGGGACAGAGGAGTTTATCAGACAAGGGGAATTGGAAGTGTAATCCGATGGCAATCTGAACGCAATCATGAAGTACTAAAAGATAAAGGAGTTCAGGAGGGATGCGAGTTTCTCAAAAGAGAGATACTGAAGGCACAATCTCAAACAGTTCCATTGAGAAAGAAAAACGGGAGACGTCTCAATGCAACCTGGATGGATGACTAAGGAAACTTCAATTTTCAACCGAGCGAAGGTTTGAAACGGAAGAATGTAAAAGAAACGGAAAAGGGGGGAAAATCATGAAAAAGGAATCCCAAGGAAATAGCAAGGCAATGGCTGCTCTGGCAATGGGGAGCCAGTTCAAATGCAATGAGCATTCATGTAATTTCGATAAACTAGCGACTTTAAATGAATCCATTTTGGCCCCACTTTCTTTTCATTCGAATTTAAGAGAAATTCCTCCCGTTTGATACACTCCAGAGGTGGTCTTACTAGAAGGTGACCTCAAGGACCCCAGAAGTGTTTTTAAGGCAGTGGTGGTGGTGCAGCCAACTTTCAGGTTTATTCTTGGAAAACCATGGAAACAGAGAATGTATTGGATTTCCGTCTGGCAGAAGGGTCCAAGGAAACCTATTCCTACAACCATTTCACTTCAGCGATCAATGCACTGGTCACCTCTGGGTTGGGCTGCTGTAATCTATGGTAAGAGGCTCCCTTGAGGATGGCTTACGGGCTAGAGTTATTGGCAACTAGGCTGCTCGGCGGAGTCCCATATCTGCACTGGTTTCCAGTTAGCTACTGGGAGAAAGGCAGGATATCACTTTTAAGACCCCTATTATGAACTGGAGAAGATTATCCAGGAGCCTGCCATTTTCAGGATAGCTCTCCTGCTCTTTCTATGGACATTCTCACATGGGACAAAACTGGAAGTTTAAAGTGGGGCCAATGCAGGGTCATCCAGGGTTTAGGGACCAATTCGTAGCTGCTTTCCACGTGACGCTGCATGCAATCAGAAGAGAAACCAGGGAGAATGTGAGGTCAATCAGGCAATAAGTAAATTTGCAAAACTACCAGATTTACATGTCCACTTTGCCTGCGAATTGACTCCCTTTGCATCATGCCAGCCTCTGCAAATGCAAGCCTCAGATGACTTTGTTGTTTCCCTTTCCCTTCATTGGCCTTTATCCTGTGCCAAAGAGGGAAAATCCTCTCATCCCTTAAAGGGATACACACACTCCTCTCTTCAGGCTCCTCGGCTGAGAGCTGCTGGGAGAAGGCAGAGAGAGGGCATTTTGGAAGTCCTCTGGACAGGAGAGAAAAATGGAGGACATGCCCTGGAAAAGGAGGGCATGGAATCAGGCAGGCTTATGGACCCTCTGTGTGTGTGTGTTTTTGGAGTTTGCAAAGGGAAACACCTTTCGGGGCTTTTGTGGCAAAGAGGACCCCTCCCCCAAATATCCCTTCCCTGGAGCATGTGTATGTGTGCACTTGTGGAAATGACACTTGGAGCATGCTCAGAAAAGGTATTTCTATGCTGTCAATGGGAATTTGTTTGTCTCCTTTTGGTAGCCAAATCCACATGGACCCACTTTAATGTGCTTTTAACTCCTTGTTATGCTCTGTGTGTGATAACCAATAGCAAATGGGATTGCTTTTCTGGGATGCCACCTCTTTAACCATTTTTGGGATGGAAGCACATAGGATCTACATATGATAACGTCCTATGGTTTGTTTGGTCATGGTGCAGAGGAGGACCGTGTCTGTTGTCCCACAACACAGAATAATTTCTCCATAAAGAGTACAAGGTTTCCTGGTGTTTTAATTGGAATTGAAGCCTGTTTCTTCAAGCATCATGATTTCAGGGTGTACTTTCTTAATACCCTTTAAATGTGGCAATATGGGAATATCATTTGGAGATGAAGGGAAGGGAAGGAGCTTAGGAACAGACAGGCCCTGTGTGTTTCCTACCTTTCTGCGTCAGGCAAGCAGGAGGAACCTTACCTTGGCTGAAACTGGACATTTCCCCGTGACAGAGAATGGTGTTCAGGGCAAGTGGCAAAAATCCCTGTCCAAAAAGAAAAAGAGACACAGAAGGGGAAAACCCACTGAGAAGAGTGATTTCTCCAGTTCTGGTCAAAGCAACCAACCAAGAGCCTCAAGACCAGCTTCAAGACTCATCCTTTCTTTTTGGTATCCGCTTTTGCTGGCTGCAGCAGTGCCCCATGCGCCAGGAGCAACTTCTCAGCTGGCAGACTCCTCCCCACTCCCCAAAATCAGACTCCAAAAGGCCATACCCCACTATATGAACCCGCCAGAGACCCCAGAACCCAGGGCAGGGTTTTCTCCCAGCTCTCCCTCCCTGGCTTTGAAACAGGGCTTTGAAACAGGACCTTCCCAGTCGCTGCTCCCAGTCCCTGGTACCTGGCCACTTTCTGCTTTGCTTTCTCTGCAGACAAAGACGTTCTTGTTCAAGCAGGCTTCGAATGGGCAATTGCTTGGAGACAGCAGTGTTTTGATAGTGTTTTAAGATTTATCTTTAGACTTCAGTGGATTCTTTCTGTGAGGTCCCTCCAGTCCCAACCTGGGAAAAAGGTGACATATCAATGGAATAAATAAACTTTAAAAAGCATAGCTATGCTCATGTGATGATGACAAGTCCCAAACCTAATAGAGGAGTTTATCAGACTCAAGTTTTGGACCCTGCAATTGCGCTAAGGAAGTGTAAAGAACATTGCGAAATGACTGTTTCGCGCGATGTCTTACCACATTGCTTGCTTTTCCGTCATTCCCCTGTAACGTTAAGTTAGCGCTACAATTGGCAAAAGTTGCAATTTGCCTGATGCGAAATCACGCATAGGGGAACTGTCCACTACACCAGCGCCTTCCGTTTCTGTTGAGCATTTCGCATCAAAATCCTTGCGCATGCCCTTTGGAGGCTTTGGTGGCATCATGACCTTTGTGCTTCCGGGGGAGGAGGAGGAGGAGGATTGCCAGGGAAATAGGGCTGTGGAGAGAAGCTGGAGATGTGGGGAAATGGATGCAGCAGGAGCAGCCTCTTTTGACAATTTATGCACATGATTTCTGGGGTGCTTGCTTTCTTCTTGCTCCTGGAACTTAAGTGCCATTATTATTGTTGTTGTTATTATTATTATTGTTTGTGTTATATGCGGGTGCTACAGTCAGAATGCCTGCGCTGCATTTCCCTTGTATTCCCAACTGATTCCATGGGTCAGCTGGAACTGACAGGTCACTCTCTCTCAGCCTCAGTGGAAGGCAATGGCAAAGTGTAAGCAGGAGGAAAGGGGCCAGTTCAGGTCAGGTCAAAGGCTCCTATCAGGCACTTTCCTCCCTTTTTAAATAAACTATTTTTGGCAAAATGAGCACATGTTTTGTTGTGTTTTATCCTGAGGGGTGTGTGTGTGTGTGTGTGTGTGTGTGTGTGTGTGTGTGTGTGTATATATATATATATATTTGCCCCTTGCAACAGTATCCTTTTGCTGGAAGTCAGCAAATGAAAGGAAAGGGAACAAGCTGCCAGCCACGTTATATAGAGACTTTTTTTCCTTGGAGAATCCATCCTAAAATGCGAATGTTACAATCGAATGTTATGTTTGTTGCTGTTGTCAATTAGGCAATTGGCAAAACGATACATGCTTTTGCAAGGAATGCAGGGATAGCGCTGAAGTGCTTTTAAAGTCATAAAAGAATGCCTTTTCTGGCATTTACGAGGTGACGAGTTTATTATTATTATTATTATTATTATTATTATTATTATTATTACCTGTGCAAGAGGCATTCTGGGGTGGCAAGGAGTGGGGGATACAGGATGCATTAACTTGCATTTTGGGGTTGAAAATGGTGCCAAGGGCAGATCATAAGAGGTGTGTTTGACAAAATGAGCACACTTTGGGGCATTTTGTGCCTGGCTCTTTAACAAAAAGGAGGAGGGAAGGGTTAGGGTTAGAAGGGGCTGGACTGGATGGCCCTTTGGGGTCCCTTCCATTTCTAGGGTCCTATTTATGCCTTCAGAAAAGAAGAAGGGACTGGGCTGGATGACCCTTTGGGGTCCCTTCCATCTCTCTGGCATCCTGTGTATTCCTTCAGGGCAGAAGAAGGGGCTGGATTGGATGGCCCTTGGGGGTCCCTTGCATAGATTAGATTTACCTATAGGTACAGACCCCACTCCCCCCCACATATACATATACCTATACCTATACATAAACATATAGAACACGCGCACACACACACATATATATATACACACACACACATACACACACATATACCCATATATATATATTCACACACACACACACACACACCTCTCTATAAATACAGGCAGACAAGACAGATATACATATATAAACACATATATGTCAGAGACACATACTAATAAACATCTCTCTGCATATTCACAGTATCCACAATAGCTGATAACACACATGCGTTTTTATATTCACATGTATTCCTTCAGGACAGAAGAAGGGGCTGGACTGGATGACCCTTTGAGGTCCCTCCCATCTCTCTGGCATCCTATGCATTCCTTCAGAAGAAGGGGGGACTTGATGACCCTTTAGGGTCCCCTTAATTTATAGCATCCAATGTATTCCTCCATCACACATCAAGGCAAAACACACACACACACACATATATATGCACGTTTGCATTCGCACAAAGAATGTATCTCTGCACATATTCACTCAGAACACACATTTACACACGCACACACACACACACACACACACACACACTAAAAAACCCCTCCCCCGGGGTTGCCCTGAAAAAGGAAGGCCACCGGAAGGGAATGGGGTGAAAAAGCAGCTCAGCATCATGGGAACTTTGCGATCAGTAACTTTAGCGTTACATTGCGCTGCTGCCTTCCACACCAAACCATTTCGCAACACATTTCGCAAAATAACGGGAGACCATGGCCTGGCTTTCACTTTTGCCAGCAATGCCCAAAAAGGGGAGGAATGACGCTTAAACTATGTGAGCGTTGCGCAATGGGCTCCCACAGAAATGAATGGTGTCTGGAAGAACATCGCACTTTTGCGTTATTGCGCAACGTTCGTGATGCTAACATTGCACAATAGGCAGGGGAAATTGCCAAAAACTCGCGTCTGGTAAACTCCAGAGTTTCTCTCTCTATTCCCTGGGAAGACACAATAATGGTGCCAAATCTTGTATGTTTGGTATCACACAGTATTTTAGGCAGGAAACCACCAACTGTGACCAGGTGCTACTGTATGGATAAAGTGTTATAGTAGGTGTTGTAGTAGGCTATATATATGGACTATATATGGACAAAGGCCTCAGATGCAGTCTGATCTAGGAAGCTAAGCAGGGCCAGCCCTGGCTAGTCCTTGAATGGGAGACGGCCAACCCAGACCAGGTGCTACAGTAGGTGACATTTCAGGGGGAGAACAGGCGGAATCAGCACTGAGTAAGCCTTGCCTAAGAAAACCCTTGGAAATGCATGGGGACGCCCTAACTGGACACCTGATGAGAAGGTGCACACACAAGTGCCCAGGCACATGCACCAAGGCCCCAGAGCCTGACTGATCTAGGCAGGGCCAGCTCTGGTTGATCTTTGGATGGGCAACTTCCTGTCAATCCTGGGTGCTAAGGAGGCTCTGTTTCAGGGGAAGGGACTGAAAGCAGACATGTAACTTAGGGCTTGGAATAATAATATATCCCATAGTTCTAAGTCATCTACAGGGATGTGCCCATCTGCCCAAAAGGGACCAGATCCCACTCAGTCCTGGGGGCTAAGCAGGGCCAGTGCCTGGTTTGTGCTTAGGGAAGGAGAAATGGCCAACAAATATCAGGATGTTGTTGCCCTGTGCCTTGAAAGTCATTTGTGAGTTGCGGCAAAGCTCTTGTGGGGTTGCCTTGGGAGACTTTGTTCAAAGGGGGTTGGCCTTTGCCTCCCCCCCCCCCCTTCTTCTGCCATCCAAGATGCCATCCAAGCCCTACTGGGCACAGACAAGCACCTAGCCTCTTCTCAAAAATAGCCTCCAAAGAAGGAGATTCCACCACCCTCCATGGAGGCAGCAGCATCTCTCACTGTCAAACAGCTCTCCCTGAAAGGAAGTTCCTCCTAATGTTTCAGTAGAATCTCTTTTCCTGGAGCTTGAATCCATTCCTCCATTGGGTCCTCTTCTCTGGAGCAGCAGAAAACAAGCTTGCTCCCTCCTCAATATGGCATCCCTTCAAATATTAAAACAGGGCTCTCATATCATCTCTTAACCTTGGAGTTTATCAGACAAGGGAAGTTGGAAGTATAATCCAATGGCAATCTGAACGCAATCATGGGTTTCATATTATTGCGTGAGAGGTGATCACATGCAATTTTGGGCAATGACAAGCTATTTTCGGCCAATGGGAAGTCAGTCTGAACACAATTCAAATTCATGTAAGTTTGCTGAACTAGCGAATTCATGTAAATGCATTCTGGCCCCACTTTCTTTTCATTCAAAATTAAGAGAAATTCCTCCCATGGGATAAACTCCCTTCTCTTCTCCAGGCTAAACATCCCCAGCATCTCCCTGAGTCTTTCCTCATAGGGCTTCATGGTTTCCAGACCCTTCACCATTTTAGTCACCCTTCTTTGGACACATGGCTCCAGGTTCTCAATGTTCTTTTTGAATTGTTTTGCCCAGAACTAGGCACAGGATTATTCCAGGTGAAGCCTGACCAGAGCAGAATACAGTGGCCCTATTACTTCCCTTAATCTAGAGACTATACTTTTATTGATGCAGCCTAAAATTGCACTGGCCTTTTTAGCTGCTGCATGACACACTGTTGACTCATGTTCAATTTGTGATCTACTTGGACTCCTAGATCCGTTTCACATAAATATAATCTCCTTAAGCCATGATCCTATATCTGTGCATTTCCTTTTTCCTACCAAAGTGCAGTACTTTACATTTCTCCCTGTTGGGGTTCATGTCATTGGGCTTGGCCCAGCTTTCTAATTTGCTAAGGTCACATTGAATTCTGATCCTGTCCTCTGGGGTATTGGCTACCTCTCCTAATTGAATGTAATCTGCCAGTTTGGCATTTATAGCCTCTGCTCTGTTCCCTCTCTTTGATCAGCATGGCCTCTGTGCATGCAGACCCTTCAGCTTCCTTCTCAGAGCCTCATAATCCCACGTAATATTTGGGAGGCTGTGCCTGGCAGTGTCATTGGTTCCCACATGGACCCAAAGGAAGGGGCAACACAGGGACGTAGCCAAGGGGAGGGGTCCTTGGGGTCCGGACGCCCCCCCTTCCCTTAGATAAAATGCATGGTGTGTGCTGCCGCACCACTGCACACAAGCCCCATTATAATGGTGGCACTTAGTCTGGACCCCCCCCCTTCCCAAAATCCTGGCTATGTCCCTGGGCAACAGTCAGTAGGCTTGTCTTGTCAGCCCCTGTGTCACATCACTGATTTTTGCTCCAGGGAAACAGTGCACCTCCTGAAACACCTTGCCAGCCACACCAACTACTGCTTCTGTACCCGCCAGTCCCCAACACCGCCATCAGACACTCCTCTGAGGTTTGGCAGAGGCCATTCCATGTGCTGAACCTTCCAAGTTCTCAAGCACCTTCTTTGAGGACGAACATGGCTACTCTTCTTGCTTCCCCTCGCCATCCTCGGTTTCTGCAGCTCCAAACTTACAGAGGGATCTTCTGTAGCATTCCTCCAAATGTCTGCCTCCTGTGTATAGGACATGATCTCCTCCCCACAGGCATTGTCCCCAGGACAATCTGCTCTGCCCTGCCCAAGAAATCCCCCTATTCTGCAGAGAGTGGATAAAGGGGCCTCAAGGTCTGGACCTTCTCCAACCAGTGGACGTTTTCCGTTTTCACAAGTTACAGTGTGGAAATATCCCACACTGGAATAGCAAGCAAGGCTCTGGCACTTAGTGGCCAAGGGATGCCTCTGCCCCAGCCCAAGTCAGGGCAGCTAGCTGCTCCACATTCCTTCCTACCCAAGGTCTCAGTATCCATCACTGGCACTGACCAACCAGAAAGTCGTGTATTTTAAGGGAGGAAAGGATAGACTTGCATCTTTTAAAGGCAGGAGCTCTTGGCCCTAAAGCAGAAGGACAAGGGAGCCAATTGTACCTGCTCTCTTTGGTTACTGGTAATGGTGGGTCTTCATCTGGCTTTCGGTCTCCTTCTTTCTCGCCTCCTGCCTGGAGGGCTGGTCTCTCCTTTATGCTGGGCAAAATAGGTAAAGGAAGGATCCCTTTGGCTGTACTCCCACTCTCCTCCCTTTTGCAGCCCTGAAATAACCTGGCTGGCAGTCAGAGACCCTCCCCAAAAGAGGGATTGGTTTCTCTGCCAGGCTTTGGCGCTTCTATTGGCCAAGGGAGAGCTGCCAAGTCAAAACGAAACTGGTCAAAGTTCAATAAACTGGACCGGTTCTGTCACCGGCCAGAGCGGCCTTCAAGCTCATCTGGCACAGAAACCCTGAGCACAGAGATCCTTAGTGCAGACAGACCCACAGGTGAGTCTCTGGCAGGATGGGCATCCTTTATTTGTGCCAGGGCCATGTACAGCCTCACTCTTTGGAATATTAAGGTTTAAGAATGTGCCCATTCATTCCTCTGCTGGACTGAGGCTGACTGTTAATCCTGCTTGGTCTGCTAATTCCCTTGCAAAGAAGTAGAGAATGGCTCCAGAAATTCATTCAAGTCACATTGAAAAGAGAGCTCAAAAATAAAACAAAGTACATACTGCAATGCACTTAAACCTGGAAACCATCGTTTCTTGAAGCTTCCTCTGGAGTTTTCATCAAAAATGAATAAAAGAGAGAAAAGCTGTCTTTTGACATTTCAAAAAGTGTAACCATCTTATTTCTGCATTATCTGTTGTGTTCTCCAGCCCAAATGATTTTTCCCTCTGAAAATGGCTGGAAAAGAAATGCTTTTGGGAAAGTGCACATGAACATGTATATATTTAAAATAACGCATACAAAAATGCATTGTTTCCTTAAAATGCAAGAGAAAAGGACAAGTTACTGAATGGAAAATTTGCTTGGAAAAGGCATACATGTTTTAAAAATCAGCAGAGGTATGTGCTCCTTAAAATGTGTATATGATAAATATATTATGAAAAA
>NC_056527.1:784548-793416 GCF_019175285.1 Sceloporus undulatus | reverse complement strand
AATGCAACAGGATGTCCATTGGTCGCTGCCATCCTGGAACATTCAAGAGTCCTTTGCAGACTGCAGGTCGTAGGAAGTGCGACCCCCAAAGTGGGGGTCCCTGGCCTTTGGCTGCAGCCTTGTGAGTTTCCAGAGAGAAGAAACGTTGGCCCCTGGCACATGGGGCAAATATAATTGCCTTCCTCCACTTCAGATAGTATGAGGAACCAAGGTCAGAGGCTAAAAGGGCAGCATAAGACAGCTGATAAGGAGAGAAGGCACTCCTCACTCCATGGAAATACAGGTAGTCCGGTCCCCTGATGTGGATGGCACTATCCAGACCCGGACGATAAACCTATGGAGGGACGTGGAATGGAAAAGAGATGGTTTTTAGGTGACGAGGAATCCCTCTCCAGAAAGTCTTTAAACTGCATTTATTTAACATTAATAGCAAAACTGACATGTAAAGTCTGAACAGAGGAAGGATGAACGTGGCTAATAAAGGTAAAGAGGCAGGGCTCCCTTTTACGGCATTTGGGGAGTCTACTAAATGGGGCTCTTACACAACTTTGCAGATTTACTCTGAGTGGGGAGGGGACCTGAAACAATCCCTTGCTTTAGTTTCAGCAATTTAAGGGTGTGCAGTTCATGGCACACTTCCTTTTATCCTAAGATATAGCTTGTGGTAGTGCTGTAGTATAGTACGAGATATTGATGGGGAGTGATGCAGCCTCCCTTCCCGTTGCCCAAGGTAGGAGCCACAAGAGGGTGCGCTGGGCCTCCAAGAGATTGGGAAGATCTCATTGGATGGAAGTTCCACCCCAAATAGAGAGAAGAGCAAAACCGTACATACGCCTGAGCTGTTTCAAAACAGAAAAGCACAAGATGGCTTGGACGCATGTCTGAAATCTAGATGTATGCACTCTTTAACTGAAGCTGGGGGACCATGCGTATGGACTTTTAGAGATGCTTAAAGATTTCTAAGCACATGTGTGTGAAATTTACCCCCCCCCCGACACACATACCACGGTTTTTCCTCCTGGGGTTTATGGATGGTTGCAGCACTCCAGAAACTCCTCCATGTCCTTTCCCAGTCTGGAAAGTGCAGATGGTGTCAACCTCTTATTGAGCTCAGTGATTCCACTCGTCCCCAGCTGTTCACAGCCTTCCTCTCTCTTCGGGGCAGATGGCGGGAAAGACAAACTCCTGGGGGAATGATGCCCCCTTGGGAGGCTGCCTTGCCCTTTGAGGGCATGGTCCACTTCCACATCCTGGCACAGGCCTTGCCCTTTGGCAGCTCTCTGTGCCCCCAAGAGGCTGGAACGTGTACATGAGCCAGAAGTTAGGAAGCGGGAGCAACGGAAGAGTGCTGCCATTCAGTCCTGCTGCAATGTAGTCAAAGTGAATTAACAGCTAGGCCAAAAAGTGGGTCATGAAGGTTGCCTTGCGCCCTTGGTGAGGGGCAATGGTCGCCCTCCACATCGGGCACAGTCCGTGCCTTTGGCACGCTATGGTGCCCCCAAGAGCGATGGACCTGTACATGAGCCAGAAAGTTGTAAGGGCGGGAGCACGGAAGAGTGCTGCGCATTCGTGTCCCCTGCTGCAATAGTAGGCCAAAGGAATGGACAGGCGAGCCAGAAAGGTGGATGGGTCAGGATGGGTTGCCGTGGGGGGGCGCCGTTGAGCAATGGTCCCTCCACATCCCGCACAGCGTGCCCTTGGCATTCCTCTTGGTGCCCCATGACGATGGACCTTGTATTACATGAGGCCAGAAATTATTAAGCGGGGAGCACGGAAGATGCTGCATTCGTCCTCTGCAATAAGTTTCCAAAGGAATGTACACGGAAGGCTAGCCAAAAAGATGGTCTGGAGTTGCCTTGCGCCCTTTTGAGGGCAATGGTCCACCTCCACATCCCTGGCACAGCCTTGCCCTTTGGCACTCTCTGGTGGCCCAAGAGCAGATGGACCTTGTACGTGATCCAGAAAGGTTATTAGGCGGGAGCAACGAAGGATGCGGCCTTCAGTCCTGCTGCAATGTATTTCCAAAAGGAATGGACAGGCCTAGCCAGAAAGATGGGTCATGGAAGTTGCCTTGCGCCCTTTGAGGGCAATGGTCCACCCACATCCCTGGCACGCCTTGTGCCCTTTGGCACTCTCTGGTGCCCAAAGAGCAGATGGACCTTTGTACATGAGCCAGAAAGTTTTAAGCACGGGAGGCAACCGGAAGAGTGCTGCCATTCAGGTCCTTGCTGCCATTGTACTCCAAAGGAATGTACAAGGCTAGCAAAAGATGGGTCATGGAATGCCCGTTGCGCCCTTTGAGGGCAATGGTCCACCTCCACATCCCTGGCACAGCCTTGCCCCTTTGGCACTTCTGGTGCCCCAAGAGCAGATGGACCTGTACATGAGCCAAAAGTTATTAAGCGGGAGCAACGGAAGAGTGCTGCCATTCATCCTGCTGCAATTGTATTCCAAAAGAATGGACAGGCTAGCCAAAAGATGGGTCATGGAAGTTGCCTTGGCGCCTTTGAGAGGAAATGGTCCACCTCCACATCCCTGGCACAGCCTGCCTCTGGCACTCTCTGGTGCCCCAAGACGAGCAGATGGACCTTGTACATGAGCCAGAAAGTTATTGAAGCGGGAGCAACGGAAGAGTGCTGCCATTCAGTCCTGCTGCCATAGTATTCCAAAAGAATGGACAAGGCTGGCCGAAAGATGGTTCAGGAAGTTGCCTTGCGCCCTTGAGAGCAATGGTCCCTCCCCACATACCTGCACAGCCGTGCCCTTTGGCACTCTCTTGTGCCCCAAGAGCATATGGACCTTGTACATGAGCCAAAAGTTATTAAGCTGGAGCAACGGAAGAGTGCTGCCATTCAGTCCTGCTGCAATTTAAGTCCAAAAGGAAAAGTTTACAAGGCTAGCCATAAAATAGATGGGTATGGAAGTTGCCTTTCGCCTTTAGGAATGGTCCCCTCCACATCCTGGCACATGCCTTGCCCTTTGGGCACTCTCTGGTGCCCCAAGAAGCAGATGGACTCTTTCATGAGCCAGAAAAGTTATTAAGGCGGGGAAAAAAGTAGGAGTGTTTTGCCATTCGTCTGCTGCAATATGTTTCCAAAAGGGAATGGACAAGTGCTAGTCAGAAGAAAATATGGGTCATGGAAGTTGCCTTGTGCCCTTTGAGGGCATGGTCCACCTCCACATCCCTGGCACAGCCTTGCCTTTTGGCATCTCTGGTGCCCCAAGAGCAGATGGTGGACTTGTACATGAGCCAGAAAGTTTAGCGGGAGCAACGGAAAGAGTGCTGCCAATTCAGTCTGCTGCAATTGTTATTCAAAGGAATGTACAAGGCTAGAAAAAAAAAAAGATGTGTCATGGAGGTTGCCTTGCGCCCTTTTGAGAGCATGGTCCACCTCCACATCCCTTGGCACAGCCTTGCACTTTGGCACTCTCTGGTTGCCCCTGAGCAGTGGACCTTGTAATGAGCAGAAAGTTATTAAGCGGGAGCAAACAAGGGGAGAAGGATAGTGCTTCCATTCGTCCTGCTGCATATTGTATTCCAAAAGAAATGGGAAAGGCTGCCGGAGGAAAAGATGGTTCATGGAAGTTGCCTTGCGCCTTTGAGAGCAATTGGTCCACCTTCCACATCCCTGGCACAGCTTGCCTTGGCACTCTCTGGTGCCCAAGAGCGATGGACCTTGTACATGAGCCGAATAGTTATTAAGCTGGAGCAACGGTAAGTAGTGTCTGCCATTCAGTCCTGATTGCTCAATTGTATTCAAAAAGGAATGAAAAGGCTAGCCACAAAAGATTGGGTTCATGGAAGTTGCTTGGTCACCTTTGAGGGGCATGGTCCACCTCAATCCTGGCACAGCCTTGCCTTTGTTACTCTCTGGTTTGCCCTAAGAAGCAGATGGACCTTGTACATGAGCCAGAAAGTTATTTAAGCGGGAGCAACGGAAAGAGTGCTGTTGCCATTCAGTTCCTGCTGGCAATATTGTATTCCAAAAGGAATATGGAAAAGGCTAGCCAGAAATAAGAATGGTTCATGGAAGTTGCCTTGGCCCTTTGTTGAGGGGCAATGGTCCCCTCCACATCCCTGCACAGCCTTGCCCTTTGGCACTCTATGGTTTGCCTCCAAAAGAGCAGGATGGACATTGTACATGAGCCAGAAAGTTATTAAGCGGGAGCAACGGAAGGTGCTGCCATTCAGTGCTGCATTGTTATTTCCAAAGGAATGTACAAGGCTAGCCATAAAAGATGGTGTTCATGGAAGTTGCCTTGCGCCCTTGAAGGGCAATGGTCCACCCCACATCCACTGGCACAGCCTTGCCCTTTGGCACTCTCTGGTGCCCCAAGAGCAATAGGACTTGTACATGAGCCAGAAAGTTAGTTAAGCGGGAGCAACAGAAGAAGAGTGCTGCCATTCAAGTCCTGCTCAAGTTGTATTCCAAAAGGAATGTACAAGGCTAGCCAAAAGATGGGTCATGGAAGTTGTGCCCTTCGCCTTTGAGGCATGGTCCACCTCCCATCCTGGCACAGCCTTGCCCTTTGGCACTCTCTGGTGCCCCAGAGCAGAATGACCTTGTACATGAGCCAGAAAGTTATTAAGCGGGAGACACGGAAGAGTGCCTTCATTCAGTCCTGCTGCAATGTATTCCAATGAATGCAAGGCTAGCCAGAAAAGATGGGTCATGGAAGTTGCCTTGCGCCCTTTGAGAGCAATGGTCCACCTCCACATCCCGGCACAGCTTGCCCTTTGCACTCTCTGGGTGCCCCAAGAGCGATGGACCTGTACATGAGCCAGAAAGTTATTAAGCTGGGAGCAACGAAGAGTGCTGCCATTCGTCCTGCTGCAATGTATCCAAAATGGAAGGACAAGCTAGCCAGAAAAATGGGTCATGGAAAAGTGTTTGCCTTGCGCCCTTTGAGGGCAATGGTCCACTCCACCTCCCTGGCACAGCCTTGCCCTTTGGCACTCGGTGGTGCCCCAAGGAGCAGATGGACCTTGTACATGAGCAGAAAGTTATAAGCGGGAGCAACGCGAAAGTGCTTGCCATTCAGTCCTGCTGCAAATGTATTCAAAGGCATGGACAAGGCTAGCCGGAAAAGATGGGTCATGGAAGTTGCCTTGGCCCTTTAAGCATGGTCCACCTCCACATCCCTGGCAGCAACCTTGCCCTTTGGCACTCTCTGTGCCCCAAGGAGCAATGACCTTGTTACATGAGCCAGAAAGTTTTTAAGCGGGAGCAACGGAGAAGAAGTGCTGCCATCAGTCCTGCTGCAATTTATTCCAAAAGGAATGACAAGGCTGCCAGAAAAGATGGGTCATGGACTTTGCCTTGCGCCCTTTGAGGGCAATGGTCCACCTCCACATCCCTGGCACCAGCCTTGCCCTTTGCACTCTCTGGTGCCCCAATAGCAGATGGACCTTGACATGAGCCAGAAAGTTATTAAGCGGGAGCAACGGAAGTAGTGCTGCCATCAGTCCTGCGCAATTGTATTCCAAAGGAATGGACAAGGCTAGCCAAAAAGATGGGTCATGGAAGTTGCCTTGTGCCCTTTGAGAGCAATGGCCACCTCCACATCCTGGCACAGCCTTGCCCCTTTGGCACTCTCGGTGCCCCAAGAGATTGGACCTTGTACATGAGCCAGAAAGTATTAAGCGGGAGCACGGAAGAGTGCTGCCATTCAGTCCTGTCTGAAATTGTATTCCAAAGGAATGTACAAGCTAGCCAAAAGATGGGTCATGGAAGTTGCCTTGCGCCCTTTGAGGGCAATGGTCCACCTCCACCATCCCTGGCACAGCCTTGCCTTTGGCATCTCTGGTGCCCCAAGAGCAGATGGACCTTGTACATGAGCCAGAAAGTTATTAACGCGGGAGCAACGGAAGAGTGCTGCCATCGTCTGCTGCAATTGTATTCCAAAAGAATGGACAAGGCTAGCCAGAAAAGAGGTCATGGAAGTTGCCTTGCGCCCTTTGGAGGCAATGGTCCACCTCCAATTCCTGGCAAGCCTTGCCCTTTTGGATTCTCGTGTGTGCCACCATGAGCAGATGGACCTTGTACATGATGCCAGAAAGTTATTTAAGGTGGGATGCAACGGAAGAGTGGCTGCCATTCAGTGTCCCTGTTGCAATTGTATTCAAAGGATTGGAAAGGCTAGCCGAAAAGATGGGTCATGGTGTGAGTTTGCTTGTGACCTTTGAGGGAAATGTCCCTCCAATCCCTGGCACAGCCTTGCCCTTGGTTTGGTGCCCTGTGAGCAGATGGGCCTTTGACAATGGCCAGAAAATGATTAAGAAGGGGGACCAGGAAAGAGTGCTCCATTAGTAACGTGTCTACAGTAACAAGAGGAGTCCTAAGAAGATGCCATTACTAAATAGCTTTCTGACCCATGCCCGCCGGTGACCCTCAAAGCATGTAGCCTGTTGCAGTAGAATCGCAGCTGATCCCCTGTTTTCCCCTGGGAAGGTCCCTCTGGCCTGCGATTCTCGCCAGGGGAGCTCTCTCTGGGCCTCTGCAACAGCTCTGTACCATACCACAAGCCAGAGAGTGCATTCCCCGTTGCTTTGTCCAGAAGTGAAATATGCAAGAGGAGGAGAATCACAGCGAAGGAGTGGAAGTTGAGAAGATAATGGTGATTTCCACAAGTCAGCATCGTCACCACAAACTCAGGCTAAAGAGGCATGAGGTAGCCCTTAGCTCATGCAACAACAAAACACTTCCCTAATTCCCTAGTGGTCTAAGAGTCAAGAACTCTTATGAGAGGCTTAATGCTCGGGAATTTGACCTGGAGAAGAGAGGTTAAGAGTGATTATGATAAACACTGTTTACAATATTTGGAGGGTGGCCACATTGCAGATTTAGCAAGCTGTGTTTTCTGCTCTTTGGCTTTCCTCTCCCCTTCTCCATCACCACGTGCTTCAACATCTTTCCTGCTTCTCTCACATGTCTTGTTTTTGGCAGAGAGGTGGATGGAAGAGTGACCTGGAGGACCTGAGCCATGTCCCGATCAGAAGACGCCTTGGAGATGCCCGCATTGGGCCGCCCCTTCCAGCTGGGGATGCTCTACGACTGCCGGAAAGACGTCCTCATCCCAGGTAGGAGCTGGGTTCTGTCTCTGTGTATCTCTGTGTACAGGAGTATCTCCTTCGTTGTGGGAATGCCCGGGGTGGGCCATGACTTTTTGGTACACAGACACAGAGGGGAAACTCCAGGGGGACAACAGCAGCTCCTTCTTAAAAGGGCGGGGGGGCACTCCTGCTTGTTTGGCACTTGGGTTCCCTTGGACTGCAGTTCCAGTTCTTCCACGTGCTCCTTTCACAGCTGAGCTGACCTTATAAGGTGGCACCAGGGTTAAAGGCCCATCCTGCAGCCACAAGGTTGTGAGTTCGATTCCAAAGTTGACACAGTCTTCCATCCTTTTGTCGGTCTTTAAAATGAGCTTCTTGGAGGCAATGATCTTACAGGTTATAAACTGTTTACACCTTAGAGAGTGCTAGTTCACTGATAAGCAGTATAGAAATGTAAAAGGAACGTTGGTTCTTACCTGTTATAGGTCCATTTCCAGGGGAGAAGGTTCGATCCTCCTTAGATTTGGGTTGTACCTCCCATGAGCTCCTAGAGGCAGTGACATAATTATAACAACAAAAGGACCCCCCTGCCCCCGCATGGGAGGGGCGACCCAGGAAGTCCAGTTGTTATCCAGCCTAAGAAAATAGCAGGCTGAGGCCAGAGGCCAAAAAATTGTTGATAGGAGCCCATCACTCCTGTGATCATCTGAGCAGTGAACTCTTTTAGCTAAAGTATTGGCTAAGGAGGCAGCACACAACTCCCGTAGTCTCCCAGCAGCACCTCGGGTGGGAAGGAGGATCGAACCTTCTCTGCTGGAAATGGACATATAGCAGGTAAGAACCAACGTTCCTTTTCCCAGCGGAGAAGGTGAGATCCTCCTTAGAATTGGGATTTACCAAAGCCCTCTCTTATTCGGGGGTGTGTGCTGTGAAGGGGGAGACGGCGGAAGGACGTGCTGAAGGACCCTCCTGCCAAAAGCAGCTTCAGCTGACTGGTAGAGGTCAAGCTTGTAGTGCCTGACGAAGGTAGAGGGGGTCTTCCAAGTAGCGGCCCTGCAGATCTCGGCCAGGGGGGCTCCAGTAGCCCAGGCTGCTGAGGTAGCCGTGCTCCTGGTTGAGTGAGTGTCAGAGTTAGCACCCAGAATTCCAGACAATCAATCAGTCAGCTTGAATGATATAATCAACAGCACTTTATTGATAGCTCCAGAATCAGACATGTGCCTCACTCAGCTTCTTAGCTGAGACTGACCACACCCTCCCAAAGACAAAGTAACAGAATTCCCAAAAGCCAAAACCCCTCCCAAGCAGAAACCCGCCAAGTGTAGCCCCTCCTGGTTCCCACAGAAGTGAAAGCACATTCCCAGCTCTGAGCGCTCGGAGAGCCAGGCCTTCAAGGCCACTAGATAAGACACCTGGCCCTGCTATGCACTACTATCACTATCTACACTTTTACTGCAGCTAAAGCCCCATCATCCCCCCCAACTACTATACTACACTACAAACACTATCTGGTAGAATACTAACAGAATTCTAACAGTGAGCGAGCACTCCTTCCGGTGGCGGGAGGTCCAGATTATTGTAGCAGGCTGCAAGGCACTCTCTGATCCATCTAGCCAGCGTCGAAGGAGACACCTTTCTTCCTTTCCTCGCTAGGCTATAAGAGACAAAGAGGGCCTCCGAGGATCTGAATGGTCTTGTCCTCTTGAGGTATAACTTGATTGATCTGCAGACGTCAAGGGTGTGCCAGATCCTCTCTAGCTCAGTCGCCAGGCAAAGGCAAAAGGATGGCAAGATGACATCTTGGGATGTGTGGA
>NC_056527.1:741662-784523 GCF_019175285.1 Sceloporus undulatus | reverse complement strand
AGGGCCCAGATGTTCCACCCAGATCCACCTGGCTCCAACTTCACGCTGGAGCTGAGCAGCAGATGCTAGAAAAGTATGGATATACCACCACAGGTGATTAACTCCATCCTGCCTCTCGACGTCCCTCCACACAGAGGATCACGAATGTACTTCAGAGCATTCCGAAGGTGGTGTTCATCAAGCGCCTCAACCCCTGCAATTCTCTGCCTCAACGCTGATGCTCTTCTTGCAGGATGGTCATCGACCAGGCCTCCACCCAACACCCTTAAAAGACAGGTGGCAGCGATTACCTCCATCCTCCCCCATGAGGATGCAGCCTGCGTCTCCTCGCAACCCACATCTGAGGAGGCTCCTCAAGGGGATCACCAACACGCCCCCCACACGTCACAGATTTCCGTCATGGGACCTACACACTGTGCTAAGGCTCTCACAATTTGCCCCCTTCAAGCGCTGAAAAAGCTCTCCCTGAAGTACCTGTCGTGGAAATGCTCTTCTTGAGACTGCCATCACCTCGGCCCGCAGAGTACCCGAGCTCTGTCCTTATCAGTGTTTGAGACAACCTCTGCATCTTCAGTACCTGGACTCCCGTCCTCTTACGCACAGACCCCACCTTCATACCCAAGGTCCAATTCGGCGTTCCACACATCCCAAGATGTCATCTTGCCATCGCTTTCCCTTTGCCTGGCGACTGAGCGAGAGGATCTGGCACACCCTTGATGTCTGCAGATCAATCAAGTTATACCCTCCCAAGGTGACAAACCATCAGATCCTCGGAGGCCTCTTTTGTCCTTCATAGCCTACGAGGAAAGGAAGAAAATGTCGCTCCTTCGACGACGGGCTAGATGGATCAGAGAGTGCCTTGCAGCCTGCTACAATAATCTGGACTTCCCGCCATCGGAAGGAGTGCTTGCTCACGCAACCAGGAGCCACGGCTACTTCAGCAGAGCCTGGGCTACTAGAGCCCCCCTGGCCAAGATGCTCAGGGCACGCTACTGGAAGAACCCTCTACCTTCGTCAGGCACTACCAGTCAGCGCTGAAGCTTGCTTTTGTCAGGAGGTCCTTCAGCACATCCTTCTGCCGTCTCCCCCTTCGCAGCACACCCCCCGAATAAGAGAGGGCTGTGTGAATCCCAATCTAAGGAGGATCTCACCTTCTCCGCTGGGAAAAGAACGTTGGTTTTCTTTACCTGCTATACGTCCATTTTTCCAGCAGAGAGGTTCGATCCTCCTTCCCACCCAAGGTGCTGCTGGGAGACTACGGGATTGTGTGCTGCCTCCTGTAGCCAATACTTTCGAGTAAAGAGTTCACTGCTCAGATGATCACAGAGTGATGGGCTCCTATCAACAATTTTTTTGGCCTCTGGCCTCAGCCTGCTATTTTCTTCTTTAGGCGGGATAACAACTGGACTTCCTGAGGTCGCCCCTCCCATGGGGGGCAGGGGGTCCTTGTTGTTATAATTATGTTCAACTTACTACGCCTCTAGGAGCTCATGGGAGGTACAACCCAAGTCTACAGGAGGATCGAACCTTCTCCCCTGGAAATGGACGATATCAACAGGTAAGAACCAACGTTCCTTATTATTATGATTATTATTATTATTATTATTACCTTTATTTTTATGAGCGTGTAAATTTCACACAGCGCTGTACATACAATCTTTTAGTTAGACGATTCCCAGCCCTCGGCTTACAGTCTAAAAAAGACATGACACAGAAGGAGAAGAAGGGAGTGGTGAGGGAAAGGGTAAGAGGTCCAGCAGTTCCTCTCTGCCTCCACAGGCCTGGACCAAGGCAGATGGACGGAGGGTAGGGCTTGGCTTCAAAATGGAAGGTTATCTTCATCCAGGGAAAATACATACGTACTCTCAAGTAGGATAATACATAACAATACATAGCAATACAGGAAATGGTTCAATAAACAGCCACCACAAGAAAATCAATATTACATTTGTCTATACTTCTTATCAGTGAACTAGCACTCTCAAGGTGTAAACAGTTTATAACCTGTAAGAGCATGCCTCCAAAAATCCATTAAAGACCCAGACAAAAGGATGGAAGACGGTGTCAACTTTGGAATCGAACTCACAACCTTGTGGCTGCAGGATGTGTCATTTAACCCGGCGCCACTTATAAGGGGCAGCTCAGCTGTGAAAGGAGCACGTGGAAGAATGGAACTGCAGTCCAAGGAAACACAGTGCCAAAAAGCAGGAGTGCCCCCCGCCCTTTTAAGAGGAGCTGCTATTGTCCCCCTGGAGTTTCCCCCTCGGTGTCTGTGTACCAAAAAGTCATGGCCCACCCCTGGCATTCCCACAACGAAGGAGATACCCTGTACACAGAGATACACAGAGACAGAACCCGCTCCACCTGTGGATGAACGTACTTTCCGGCAGTCGTAGCATCCCAGTGGGAAGGGGCGGCCATGCGGGCACTCCAGACGCCTCTGATCGGACATGGCTCAGTTTCTCAGGTCACCGTCCATCCACCTCTCTGCGCAAAAAACAAGACATTGAGAGAAGCGGAAAGATGTTGAAGCACGTGGTGATGGACGCAAAAGGGGAGAGGAAAAGCCAAAGACAGAACGAGCAAAAGGGAGGCCAGGGAGCGCTGCATCTGAAACAAGCCAAGAGTCTTTGCAGACTGCAGTGTCTAGGAAAGGCGACCCAAAGTGGGGGTCCTGGCCTTTGGCTGCAAGCCTTGGTGAGTTTCCAGAGAGGAAAGAAACAGTTGGCCCCTGGCACATGGGGCAAATATAATGCCTTCCTCCACTTCAGATAGTTATGAGGAACCAAGGTCAGAGGCTAAAAGGGCACATAAGAACAGCTGATAAGGAAGAAGGCAACTCCTCACTCCATGGAAATACAGGTAAGTCACAGGGTCCCCTGATGTAGGATGGCACTATCCGACCCGGACGATAAACCTATGGAGGGACGTGTGAAATGGAAAAGAGATGGTTTAGAGTGACAGGAATCCCTTCTCCCAGAAAGTCTTTAAACTGCATTTAATGTTACATTAATAGCAAAACTGCACATGTATAAGTCTGAACAGCAGGTAAGGATGAACGTGGCTAATAAGGTAAAGAGGCAAGGGCTCCCTTTTACGAGCATTTGGGGAGTCTACTTAAATGGGGCTCTTACAACAACTTTGCAGATTTCACTCTGAGTGGGGAGGGGACCTGAAACAACTCCCTTTGCTTTCAGTTTCAGCAATTTAAGGTGTGCATTCATGGCACACTTCCTTTTATCCTAGATATAGCTTGTGGTTAGTGTCTGTATCATAGTACGTAGATATATGATGGGGAGTGATGCAGCACTCCCTTCCCGTTGCCCAATGGTAGGAGCCACAAGAGGGTGCGCTGCGGCCTCCAAGAGATTGGTAAGAACTCATTGGATGGAAGTTCACCCCAAAAGAGAGAGAGAGCAAAACCGTACATACCCATGAGCATTTTCAAAACAGAAAAGCACAAGATCTTGGACGCATTCTGAAATCTAGATGTATGCACTCTTTAACTGAAGCATGGAACATGCTATGGACATTTTAGAGATGCTTAAAGATTTCTAAGCACATGTGTGTGAAATTTACCCCCCCCCCCGACACACAATACCACGGTTTTTCCTCCTGGTTATGGATGGATGCAGCAACAAACTCCATCCAATTCCTTTCCCAGTCTGGAAAGTGCAGATGGTGTCAACCTACTTATTAGCTCAGTGATTCGCACTCGTCACCCAGCTGTTCACAGCCTATCCTCTCTCTTCTGGGGCAGATGCGGTGAAAGACAAACTCCTGGGGGAATGATGCCCCTTGGGAGGCTGCCTTGCACCTTTGAGGGCATGGTCCACTTCCACATCCCTGGCACAGCCTTGCCTTGGCACTCTCTGGTGCCCCCAAGAGGCAATGGACAGTGTACATGAGCCAGAAAGTTAGAAGCGGGAGCAACGGAAGAGTGCTGCCATTCAGTCCTGCTGCAATAGTAGTCCAAAGGAATGTACAAGGCTAGCCAAAAAGATGGGTCATGGAAGTTGCCTTGCGCCCTTGTGAGGGCAATGGTCCCCTCCACATCCAGGGCACAGCCGTGCCTTTGGCACGCTATGGTGCCCCAAGAGCAGATGCGACCTGTACATGAGCCAGAAAGTTTAAGGGCGGGAGCAACGGAAGAGTGCTGCCATTCAGTTCCCCTGCTGCAATAGTACCAAAAGGAATGGACAAGGCAGCCAGAAAAGATGGGTCAGGATGGGTTGCCGTGGGGCCCTTGAGAGCAATGGTCCACCTCCACATCCCGCACAGCTGTGCCCTTTGGCATTCTCTGGTGCCCCATGACGAATGGACCTTGTACATGAGCCAGAAAGTTATTAAGCGGGAGCAACGGAAGATGCTGCATTCAGTCCTGCTGCAATAAGTTTCCAAAGGATGTACAAGGCTAGCCAAAAAGATGGTCATGGAAGTTGCCTTGCGCCCTTTTGAGGGCAATGGTCCACCTCCACATCCCTGGCACAGCCTTGCCCTTTGGCACTCTCTGGTGCGCCCAAGAGCAGATGGACCTTGTAACGTGACCAGAAAGTTATTAAGCGGGAGCAACGAAGGATGCGGCCTTCAGTCCTGCTGCAATAGTATTCCAAAAGGAATGGACAAGGCTACGCCAGAAAGAATGGGTCATGGAAGTTGCCTTGCGCCCTTGGGGCAATGGTCCACCCACATCCCTGGCACGCCTTGTGCCCTTTGGCACTCTCTGGTGCCCAAAGAGCAGATGGACCTTTGTACATGAGCCAGAAAGTTATTAAGCAGGGAGCAACGGAAGAGTGCTGCCATTCAGTCCTGCTGCATTGTATCCAAAGGAATGTACAAGGCTAGCCAAAAAGATGGGTCATGGGAATGCCCTTGCGCCCTTTGTGATGCAATGTCCACCTCCACATCCCTGGCACACAGCCTTGCCCTTTGCACTCTCCTGGTGCCCACATGAGCAGATGACCTGTACATGACCAGAAAGTTATTAAGCGGAGCAACGAAGAGTGCTGCATTCAGTCCTGCCGGGCAATTGTATTCCAAAAGACAATGGACAGGCTAGCCGGAAAAAAAGATGGGTCATGGAATTGCCTTGCGCCCTTTGAGAGCAATGGCCACCTCCACACCCTGGCACAGCTCGCGCCCTTTGGCATCTCTGGTGCCCCAAGAGCAGATGGACCTTGTACATGAGCCAGAAAGTTATAAGCGGAGCAACGAGAGTGCTGCCATTCAGTCCGGCTGCAATTGTATTCCAAAAGGAATGTACAAGCTAGCCAAAAAGATGGGTCATAGGGAATTTGCCTTGCGCCCTTTGAGTGGCAATGGCCCCCCTCCCCACATCCCTGGCACAGCCGTGCCCTTTGGGCACTCTCTGGTGCCCCAAGAGCAGATGGACCTTGTACTGGAATGAGCCAGAAAGTTATTAAGCGGGAGCAAACGGAAGAGTGCTGCCATTCAAGTCCGCTGCAATAGTATTCCAAAAGGAATGGACAAGGCAGCCAGAAAAGATGGGTCTGGAAGTTGCCTTGCGCCTTTGGGGCAATGTTCCACCTCAGAGAAGGTCCTGTCGAACTGGAAGCTCCAGGGTCGCTGTGGCCATGAAGACGATCTCGGAGTTCCAGGCTCTGCGGGGCTACCAGGATCACTTCTGCTCTCTCCCTTCTGATCTTGCTCTTGCTTGTTCAGGAGGGAGAATGGCAGGAAGGCATAGAGTAGGGTCCTTGGCCAGGAGAGGTTGAGGGCGTCTATGTTTATCACTCTCTGAGTCTGATATCTGGAGATGAAGAGTGCTGTCTTGGCGTTGACTGGCGATGCAAAGAGGTCTATATCTGGCTAGCCTAGGTGACGGATGATCATATCGAACACTTCGGGGTGAAGGCTCCATTCGCCCTGGTGGATGTCCGTTCTGCTCAGCCAGCCTGCTGTTGAACTGAGTTCTACCTGGAGGTGCTCCGCTTCTAGGGACAACAGATTGTTCTCCGCTCATTGCAGAAGGAGGCGTGCCTCTTCCATCAGGGATCAAGACCTCGTCACGCCTTGGCAGCCTTTGTGGTGACATTGTCAGTCCTGATCAGGACTGCTCTGCCTCGAACCAGATGTGCAAAGTCAAGCAGAGCCAGCCTGACCGCCCTTAGCTCCAGCCAGTTGATGCTGTGTTGCTCCTCGGAGGAGTCCCATCTGCCCTGTGCTAGGTGGGATCCGCAGTGGGCACCCCAGCCTCTCAGGCTCGCATTGGTAGTGATTTGAATCTGTTGTGGCTTCCAGATGGGGGAGCCCTTGAGGTCAGCGACCGAGGTCCACCAGTCGAGGGAGTGAAGGACAGGTGTCGGGACTGTGATGGCAATCTTGGACTTCTGAGCGATGGCATCCTGGCGCAGGAGAAGGAGCCAGTCTGGTGGCGCCTCGCCGGACCCCAACCCAAGATGGGCTGGGCGGGGGCGCAGATCTTCGGCAGCTGAGAGGGAAGATCCCTCCTCTGGCCGAGCTCCCCTGGGCTCCTCTGACCCCGGCTGAGAAGCCAGCTGCGCATCCGCCAGAGTCAGAGCGAGTGGCAGGGGTGAGGAGCCCTCCGCTGCAGAAAGTTTCTACATAGCAAGAAATCCAAAGGAAAAAAGTCGAAACGGAAAAAGTTTTTTAAAAGGTGAGGTCATTCTGAGGAACGAAGAAAGTCCACGTCCTGCTAGGAGCAAGGCAGGAAAAAAATTGGACTTCCTGGGTCGCCCCTCCCATGAGGAGGCAGGGGGGTCCTTTGGTTATTTTAAAGATGTCCCTGCCTCTAGGAGCTCATGGGAGGAGCAACCCAATTCTAAGGAGGATCTCACCTTCTCCACTGGGAAATGCTATTTCTATTTCTGTTATCATCCTGGTGTGTGTGTGGCAGAAATAATAGCAGTAGCAAGTACATTTCTATAGCGCTGATCAGTGCACCTAAGCACTCTCAAAGTAGTTTGCATTTGTAAGCTAATTGTCCCCAACAACCTTGGGTCTCATTTTAGCCACCTTCTCAGAAGGATGCAAGCCTGAGTTGAGCTTCAACCCTTTTGCTAGTCTTGAACTCACAACCTTATGGTTTTGAGTGAGTGGCTGCAGGACAGGCATTGAACCACTGCGCCACCAGGGCTCCTACAACTCCAGTTGCTGAAACAACAGAATTGCAATTATTTCTTCTTTGTTCAGTTTTTCTCAAAGCAGAATAGGCGAAAAAAGAAGGGAGGAGAAGCAATAGGCGGCCATTTCAAAGTAAATTCTAGGCTGCATCAACAAGAATGCAGTCTAGAGCGAGGGAAGAAACTGTGCCTCTGTATTCTGCTTTGGTCAACCCCCACCCTGAATATTGTGTCCGGAAGGATGTGGACAAGCTGGACCATGTCCAGAGGAAGGATTGTGTCTTCTTGCATTGCAGAATGAGGTTGTACTGGATGGCTCTTGGTGTCTTTTCCAGCTGTAGGATCCTATGATTCTGTGATTTTAAGTGCAGGTATCACTGAATTTAGGCTATAAGAACAATCCCTCAGATCATTAGAATTACTCTTTCTCTTACTTTTAACCTCCCTTGCAAGCTTCAGCTCATTCTGAGCTTTATTCCTTTTGACATTCTCACTTCAAAATCTGGCTACTTGTTTCTACGTTTCCTTTTGTGGTAATTCACTTCATCTTCCAATACTTGTACACTTTCATATTAAATCTCAGCTCATCCAAAGCCTCTGTTATTTTCAGAGATGGGTATTTCACATGCTTTCATGCTGTATTTTCCCACAAGTGTTGATGAGCTTTGTCCTCTTTCCATTTCTCCATTTCAGGGATCACCCTTTGGGACCTGGACTCACTTCAGAAGGATGTGAGCATCAGACCCCAGCCGAAAACTGAATTTGAGATCATCGCATCTGACTCCATTGACGACAAGGCCTCTGCCCTCAATGTCTCAGCCTCCCTCAAGGCCAGTTTCCTGGGAGGATGGGGAAAGTGGGCGGGTCTGCCAAATACTTCCAAGATACCAAGAAGTCCAAGCATCAGGCCAGAGTCACCTTACAGTACAAGACGACCACCAGGTATGAACAGCTGACCATGAGTCATTTGGGAATCCAGAATGTCTCCCATCCGACTGTCTTTGAACATGGGACTGCCACCCATGTGGTCACCGCCATCTTGTATGGGGCCCAGGCTTTCTTTGTCTTTGACCGCAAAGTTTCCTCTTCAGAATCTGTGCAAGAGATAGAGGGAAATCTCCAAGTCATGATTGGAAAGATAATATCTATCAAAGGAGAAGCAGAGATCCAGATGGATGAGAGAGAGAAATCCCAGGCTCAGAACTTCAGCTGCAAATTCCACGGAGACTTTTCTCTGGAGAGCAATCCGGTGAGTTTCCAGGATGCCATGCAAGTGTACACTACTCTTCCCAAAATGGTGGGAGAGGATGGCAAGAAGGCCGTGCCCATAATGGTCTGGCTCTACCCACTGACCAAGATGGATTCTAGGGCAGCCAAGATGGTGCGCGAAATCAGCTTAGCACTGATCTTTGATGCCCAAAGGATTCTGGAGGAACTCAGTGAAATTGACATGAGATGCAGTGACTTGGCACAGAATCCCATTGCCGAGACCTTCCCAGAAATCAAGAAGAAAACCCAGCGTTTCAAGGATCTCTGCAAGCAACACAGGCAGACTTTCCAGAAGGAGCTGGCAGGAATCCTGCCTTCCATCCGCGGAGGAGGAAGAGAGGAAGGAGCGCTTGTGGACATCTTGAGGTCTGTAAACCAGTCCCCCTTCAACAGCCGAAAGCTCAATGAGTTTCTGAACGCCAAGGAACAAGAGAACCATTTTGTGAAATCGTACCTTACTATCCTAAGTGGGATAGAAACCATCTCCTCCCAGAGCAAACTGGAAGAAATCGTGCTTGACCCCCAGAATGACTTTGTCCTCTGCTTTGCCTTCACTTCTTTACATGACGAGGAACCATTTTTATCCACTTTACAGCTTTGTCTTCAGAAAGAAGGTTTGGACGAAAAAGCTAATTCCAAATGCAAGGCCTGGCATGAGCACAAAGAGACAAAACAAAAGGCTCGGAAAGCTGCCAGATCCATTTCGGACTTTGCTCGTGTGAATAAACCCAGAGGAAAGACCCGGTTTGTGATGGCCTCTGTGCCAGACCAGGAGAACCCAGGAGCGTCCATTTACCTCTATGAAGACGGGGAGCTGGTCAGCAGGAGCTTCGATCTGCCCCCAAAACCTCTCCCTCTTCTTGTTAGCAGAATTCAACATGACCGGGTGCAGCTGACCTTTCAACCGGCTGAATATGGAAGGGCCAATGTCACCGGCTATCGAGTAGAGTCCAGGATCGCAGGGGAAGAGGCCTGGAAGGCTGTGGATACGGAGGACAGCCAGGAGACATTCATACTGAAAGGCCTGATCCCAAACAGGGAGTACCAGTTCCAGTACGCCGCTAGGTGCAAGCCAGGCCACAGTGAGACCAGTGAGACCAGTAAACCAGTGAAGACCCTTCCCACCAGCCCCCCTGGGAAGCCCAGAGAAGTAACAGTGGGGTCTTCCATGGTTTCTCTTTCCTGGGGGAGTCCCAGTGTCATTGGAGAGGGAGTCCTTATAAAGGAGTACAAAGTGGAGTACAGAGAGGAAGCTCACAAAGAGAAAGACAGATGGAATGAAATAAAGACAGGGAAAAGAGCAGAGTTCTGTGAGATTGATGGACTGAGGCCTCAGACGCTCTATAGACTCCGAGTGACAGCTGTCTGTTCTGATGGGACTCAAAGCGCTCCAAGTGATGAGATGGAAGTCTCTACCTCCCTGAAAGAAGAAGAAGAGAAGGGACGACTAGCTCTTAAGTACGTTCGAACAAGCAAAGCGGTGGCAGAAGGGCAACCCTCTCTCTATGTTCTTCCGCTGAAGTTGGCATCAGGTGCCACAGCATCCTGCCTGACCTATCACCTGGGAAAGGAGAACCTGGGGGTCCCCAACAAAGTCATCATGGTGATGGGAGCCACGGGGTCCGGGAAGACCACCCTCATCAACGGGATGGTCAACTACATCCTGGGCGTCCGATGGGAAGACCCTTTCCGATTCAAACTCATTCACGAAGAGACCAACAGGAGCCAAGCGGAGAGCCAGACCTCCGATGTGACGGCTTATGTGGTGAATCATCAGAAGGGATTCAGAGTTCCTTATTCCCTCACCGTTATTGATACGCCTGGATTTGGGGATACCAGGGGCATAGAGCATGATAAGTCGATAACACAGAAGATCCGGAACTTTTTCTCCACTGCAGGAGGCACTGGCCACATAGACGCCATCTGCATTGTAGTCCAGGCCTCCTTGGCTCGCTTAACTCATGCCCAGAAATATGTGTTTGACTCAGTCCTCTCCATTTTTGGGAAAGATATAAAGGACAACATCCAAGTCTTAGTTACCTTTGCGGATGGACAGACCCCTCCTGTCCTGGAGGCCATTAAAACAGCCAGTGTGCCATGTGCTAAAGATGCCAGCGGGACCCCTGTCCACTTCAAGTTCAATAATTCTGCTCTTTTTGCCAGCAATCCTGTACAAAGTGGAGGCAGCTTTAATTTTGATGAGATGTTTTGGAAAATGGGTTGTATGAGCATGAAGACATTCTTTGACTCAACAAACACATTAGAACCTAAAAGTTTGACTTTGACGAAGGAAGTCCTCCAGGAACGGAAACATCTGGAAGCTGCTGTGGAAGGCCTGCAGCCCCAAATCCAAGCAGGTCTGGTCAAACTGGAAGAGCTGAGGAAGACCCAACTAGCTCTGGATCAACACAAGGATGAGATGGCGGCCAACAGGGATTTTGAGTATGAGGTGGAAAAAACTGTCCCAGAGAAGGAAGACATCTCTGGAAGTGGGAATTTCATAACAAATTGTATGAATTGCCATTACACCTGTCACTATCCTTGTGGAATTCCTCGGGATGACCAAAAGTACAATTGTGCAGCTATGACTTCTAATGGAACGTGCGCTGCATGTCCTGGAAAGTGCGTATGGACTGTCCACTTCAACCAAAAGTACAAGTTTTCCTATAAAGTTGTAAAAGAGAAGCATACCTATGAAGAGCTGAAGCAAAAGTATGAGCGTGCTTCTGGTGAGTTGATGACCACAGAGAAAGTAATTGAAAACCTCAGCCAGGAGTATGAAGCGGTCAAGTACATCTTGGAAGAGCTGATCAAGAAGTCCTCTCAAAGCCTGCGGCGCCTGCAGGAGATCGCCCTGAAGCCCAACCCACTCTCCACCCCAGAGTACATCGACCTGCTCATCATGGCCGAAAAGGAGGAGCTGAAGCCGGGATACAAGGAGAGGATCCAGTCCCTGAACGAAGTCAGGAGGCAGGCTGAGATCATACAGAAGATCGCTAACAACAAGCCCCTTCTGCCCGAAGAAAAGGTTATGTATGAGAAGACTGATCAAAAGAAGAATTCCAGTCTTGGAAAATTAAAGGAAGGTGTGATGGCTGTCAAAACTTGGTTCTCCTCCTGAGGCGGTAATGCACCCCTTTCTGTTTGCTTCTTTGCTGTCACCAGTACCTCCATATTAGATGAGTTCTACATTCAGAGAGGAGGAGGAGGAGGAGGAGGAGGAGGAGGATGTGCCAGCAATGTTTTCACCCAGTGGCGTCACTTGGGTACGGGACGCACCAGGCGACACCCCAGGAAATGGGTGACCCCTGTTTTGGGCCCTCTTCCCACAAAACAACAACAATAAGGATTGGCTAGCAACACTTTGCAGAAGTTTAATGCCCACCTGGTTCCTAGAAAGGGTTGGCTCCTCTGAGCCAGAGCCAAGGCAGTGGAGGGGATGGGGGTGGGTGACATTAGGCCCAAATAATAATGATAATGATAATACTAAAGTTTCTTTATGGTCTGTTATGGGCGAGCTCTTCAAGGAGCCAGCCAAGTCTGTTCGGCTGAACTTGGATGCAGGCTCCAATTCAACAACAAGGGCACCGGTGAAGGACGCCAGCAGCCCCTCCTCACCTGCCAGGGAGGTCCAAAGAACTGCAGGCTGCCAAAGCCAGAGGGGGCCCTATGGACCATGTAGCCCAGCCCCATTCTTTCAAGGGGCAAACGAACAGGATGGGCATCCCCTGTGTCTCTCTGTGTGGGAGGAGGATCTCAGATGCTCCCTAAGGGAGCCCTTCCCCAGAGTGGGAGGAGGAGGACAAGGAGGACCCCCCCATAGAGCCCTTGCTCCACGTCCCCTCCCCTCCATCTTTTCTTTTGTTTTGGCTCCAGCACACTTTCTTGGTTCTTGCCAAGGTGCCCCTTTTTTGGAGAGGAGGGGGTGTCTGCTGGGTGCTTTCTCTTTGGCTTTGGCCTCAGCTGGGTGCCCCTTCCATGCCTTGAACGGGAACATTCCAGTAGGATCCCCCCAGAAAGACCAAGCAGCAGCCTCGCAAGACACATCCCCCTCCCCAAAAGTGAGAGGGAGGGAGGGGGTGAAGAGAGGTGCCCTTGCTCCTTTTCCAGCGCAATGTGGGGAGAGGGCAGACTGACTGACTCCCCTGGTTCTTATGTGCCAGTGCTCCATGCAAAGCGGCAAGTGCCTTAGGGTCACCATAACTTGGAAACAAATTGAAAGATCACGACGACAACAACAACAACAATGGTGTGATACAGGAGGGGGTAAATGTGTGGCACCATGGGTTACTGCCCCGGGTGATGCCAACCCTAGTGATGCCACTGTCCTCAGCAAGGCCTTCCTCTGTCCATCGCTGCAGAGAAAGAGTTTGTCCACCACCGTGAAGGATATTACATACTCTGGCCTGGTCATTGTCCATCCGTTGCATTGTGCCTGTTTTATCCTCCACCTGTGGCCTGAACACTCTCTTTGAAATGACAGCAGAATTGTTATTCTTGCGCTAATCTTTACACGTGTTCATTGTAACAATCAAATCAAATGCTTTGATTTCCCCTTTGTTGGGTATAGCAACTTCGCATGCTAAGACTTTCTAGTAATGCATGTCTATGGTAGTTCATTGCTTACTAACAACCCCCTCCTCAGTTCCTGTTTACCATGAGGACACCTAATTTCCTTTGTCTTGAGTGAAGAAGAAGCAGGATGAATCGCCATTCGTACTAACTTGCTTGCAAACTCATCATCAGCATGTCTATCTCCGGAGCGGAAGCATGCTGAGGGAGCATCTTTCCTGATATGTATGGAGACTACCTTTTCTACCTCATTTTTCTTGCAACATGAAGCTAGACCGGTGTATCTTTTCACACACATGATTTTGTAAGTAAACTTATTTTCTTTTTCACTTTCAACCAAGTGAGTGTGTGTTTTTAATGGGGACACTGGGGGCTGGAAGAGAAAGGAGTGGAGCTAGCTAAATGTTTTCCTGCTTGCCCCATCATCATCATTTTTCTGCTGTGTAAGCTCTGCTAGTCAGATTAAACAATCTTGCTTACTTTCCTGAGAAAGAACTACATTTCCCAACACCTTTTCACTGTGATGAGATGATGACACTCTATGTCTGTAAACTGATCTACTTGTATCACTGCCTCATTACTAGTAACACTTGCTTTTAACCCTTTCCCCCTAGAATCCAGATGTTTTTCCCCATTTAGAATATAGAAAGCATGTTTTGTAAAGCTGTTTTGCCAGGTGTCTTCCTGTTTTTGATTGCCTGAAGTTTAGTCATTTTAAAGTTGCCATTCCAACTGGAGCACAATTATTTGCTTTCTGAATGAATCGAGTTCTCTCTCTCTCTGTTTGCTTGACTTGATTAGAAATAACTGGTTTACTTAAAGAATTATGTTGTGAAGTCACTTTGAATTTCAATAAAGTGCCAAATTACCAATCAGTGTAAAGAGAGCTCCTAATCTGGCAAAGGTTGCCCCACACAAACCTACCTTAAGCACCAGCAGCTGCATCAAGCAGCAGGAGCCTGTTCTTCTGGGGATCTGGGTGCAAGAGGAGGACGTTTCCAGCAAGTGATCTCTGGGGCAACAACCAAAGCAGGGCTCCGTTGCAGCTCCCCATTGCTCCAGAGATCGCTGGTGGGAGAGGGCCAAGAATGCCATCCTGATGCGCCCCAAATACCCCCAGAACAGATTTCCAGAGATGGCTGGAAATGCCATGATCACCCCCAGAACAGACCTCCGTTGCTCAGTGCAGCTGCTGGTTGCTAGCTCTTCTCCGATCATTCCCAATATCAGGACTTCCTGCATGGTTAACGGCTGGGTCATACAGTGCCGGATCTCCACCCCAGACACCATCTTGGGCTATTTTGCCTTTGGAGAAGCCATCTTTCTCTAATAATGGGAGGACATCTTCAGTTTGTTTTTGTTCAAATGTGGATTCATATTCCGGATCTCTGTTTAAATAGACTATCTGCTTAAAAGGTGCATTGCCACTTTGGGAAGACTCAGGAAAGTGGCAATCTGCCCCGGAGGAACCAACTGCCCCCGAAAGCAGCCTCAGAGGCCATATTTGTGGGGTCCTCATGTGTAGCCAAAGGTGAGGGATAAAATCCACTCTGTGTGCCCTTCATAAATGCAATAAAGCCATTTCATGCCAGGTCTCTTGTTAGGAAAAGAAAGCTTTAGCTCCTCACAATCCAGACATTTAAACTGTTCCAAAATCTGTTCGCGAGAGTCATGAAGATCTTGAGAAGCACAAGGGAGAGGCAAAGGGATGGAAATGTAAGCCTGTCTGGGGGCTAATAATAATAATAATAATAATAAACTGCAAGCAGAAGACTTACAGAAACGGAGGTGTGATTTATAGCCGCCTGAAGGTGAAACGCCAGGTGCTTCATTGCATTATTTCGGAGGCATTGGCTGCTCCTTGCCTTCTCAATGCACCAATAGCAAGTGTCTCCTCAGGGTCTGCCAGTTCTGACTGGGATAGGGGTCTCCGGCTGAAGTTCTTTGTCAGCTACCTCTGGCAATGGCTTTTAGGATTTGGAGCGGGGTGGAGGTGGGGGGGAACACAGTGGCGCCATCATCCGGAGCCAGAGGCCTTTCCAGACCTGACTCCTTTCTATCACAATCCTGGACTCTACATGGTGACTTATGGCAAGGGTGATATCTTCATCCAAGGTAATAGGAGACCTAAACATTCAGTTAAGCATTCCTGCCTGGAGCGTGGCTTTGGTGCGGCTTCTGGACTCTTAGGACGCATGCATCATTGAAACACCATACCTCCACTGTGACTCGAAGCAGCTTTATTTTGGCTGTCTGTAACAGGCCTGAGTCTCCTTTCTCTTGACTTCTGAAACCTGAATTATTCCAAAACCCCAAACTGACCCTGAGAGCATCTGGCCTGACCCCAAGAAAAGGAAACCTGGGAATCCTGAAGGTTTAGAGCAATGACTGAACTATTGAATGATACAAGGCGGCATAGTGGTCTCAGGGTTTTGCTGAAGCTCAGTGTGCAGAAGCACAACATGATTTTTAAAATATTGTGCATTAAATTACCTTCAGTCTATGTCTATGAGATGCATATGAAACATACATGGATCCCATCTCCCAGTATAATATCCCATTAGACATCATACTGTATAAAAATATACCAAACTCTGAAAAACTCCAAAATCCAAAATACATCTAGTCCTCAGCATTTTGGGTAAGGGATATTATTATTATTATTATTATTATTATTATTTTACTATATTGTATATGGATATAACTGCTGAAAGGAAAGTTAAAAGTCACCTATTCTTTCTTTTGTATTTCCCTTTAGAAGCTTCCTTCCTTCCTTTTTCTTTCTTCCTTTCTCCCCTTCCTCTTCCAACCTTTCTTTTCCTTCTTTTCTTCAGTTCTCCCTCCCTCCCTCCCTCTCATTCTTCCTTCCTTTTCCCCCTTCCTTTCCTTCTTCGAAGACTTTTATTCTGGCAAAAGCAGAAGGGAGGAGGGGGAGGAGGCGGAGGAGTGGAAGCCAAACCCCTATGGAAACGAAAGGGAAAGAAATCACAAGGACCCCCTCCCTCCCCCTCCTCCCTCCTTCCCTCCCTCCCTCTCTCTCTCTCTCTCTCTGAGCTTGCAACTTTTGTCTTTCCTCTCCGAGTTCTCCATAGTTTTGATGGAGGGGAGGAGGGGGGAGGAAGGAGCTTGAAGGCCCCCAGGGCCTGAAGGGGGGGTCCGGACCCCCAACCCCCCCCTTCCCTACGTCCCTGGTGTCTACACCAAGGGAAGTCATAGTGCCACTCTATTCTGCTCTGGTCATGCCCCACCTGGAATATTGTGTCCAGTTCTGGGCACCACAATTCAAAAAGGACATTGAGAAACTGGACTGTGTCCAGAGGAGGGTGACCAAAATGGTGAAAGGTCTGGAAACCATGAAGCCCTATAAGGAAAGACTCAGGGATCTGGATGTACGTTTAGCCTGGAGAAGAGAAGGTTAAGAGGGGATATGAGAGCCCTGTTTAAATATTGAGGAGGGAGCTTAATTTTTTAAAGTTTTTCCGTGTCATTTCCAGGATTGCTAAATTTTGGGGAAGATTCTGGGAAATACAACCTTCCTGCCCAAAAAACTCCAAAATACCTTCCCACCCCCAAAAAACCTCTCCCAATTCCTCCCATTCTGGAAGCCCCGCCCTCTTTAGCCTTCCCATAGTGCCTTGCGCGTGCCCCTGACTCGGAAGCCCCGCCCTTTGACCCTAAAGTCCTGCCCCCATTCTGGGAAATTTGGGGGCATTCCGGGAAACCAATCAGGGAATTTCCTTCAAGGGTGATTGGCAACACTGCCTTGGAGTCTGTTTCAACTTTATGATTCAATGACAGTAAGGGCAAAGAGGGAGCAAGGAGGAGGAGGAGGAGGGCACACCTTCATCCAGGAAGGGGGTGTTTGGGGAGGGGGTGGTTTGGGTCCTCTAAGGAGTCAGGGCACTTCCAATGGAGCAAAATGGTTCCTAGCCCTGGGCCAAATGCCCTGCGTTGCCCTCTTGCTTCCTGGATGGATGGATGCATGGATGGATGGCTCAGAACAATAGAGGTATGGCACCTTGCTTGGCCACTTCTTATACTGTTCCACTTCTTTGGAGGATTGTCATCTTTGGTAAGACTGGATCTGGGAAGAGCGCCACGGGAAACAGCATCCTGGGACGGGAGCGCTTTTTGTCGGCCATATCAGCTGGCTCAGTGACGAAGGAGTGCAAAAAGGGCGAGGCGCTAATCGGTGGCAGGAGAATTGTGGTTGTTGATACGCCTGGGATTTGTGACACCGGAGAATCACCAGAAGAGATTTGCAAAGAAATGAAAAAGTGTGCGAAGTGGGTCTTCCCAGGTCCACATGTACTTATTCTAGTCATTAAACTGGGACATTTCTCTGCAGAGGAAAAAGCAGCTGTTATGTCAGTCCAAAAGACTTTTAGTGCTAAGACAAAGAAATACATGATCGTTTTGTTCAGCCACAAAGATAGACTGGAAGGTAAGTCTTTGGAAGAGTTCTTGGACGACAGTGATGACCTTCAGGCCCTGATTTCCGAATGCGGGAACCGGTGCCTGGCTTTCAACAACAAGGCTCAAGGCGAGGAGAAGGAGGAGCAGGTGGCCAAACTCTTTCGGATGATCAATGCCATGCTGAGAAGGAACAGCAGAGCCCCTTATTGTACTGAAGACATGATGGGAAACGACCAAGAAATATCTGAGATGTACCAACGGTTGCAAGAAGAGTACAAACAGCTGTTAGAAAAGGTAGAACAGCTCCAAAAAGAGAAAGAGCAGGGGAGTTCCGGTGGGTGCAGCATCCTCTGAGAGATGCAGGCTTGGCTGTGCTGAGCGTTAAACAAAGGGCGCATTCCCACTCACTTATACACTGGTTTACAAAGAAAATCCAGGCTCTATCGTTCCCACTCAATCCCAAATTAACTCTAGAACAGTTCTAGATTTACCCTCTATCGTTCCCACAGCGATTCGAATTTGATTCGAATCCAAACATTTAAACCAGATCAGAAGCCTATAAACCGGCGCAAAAAAAAAAAGTAGGTTTTACCCCGGGTTATCCCTTGTGCCGATATACGAATCGCTGTATTTAAATGGGAATGAAAGGGAACCTGGAGATGGGAGGAGCAGCGCTCAAGGGGCTGGCCTGGGGCTGTCACCCTCTTTGGTCTCTTTCTGCATCGCCAGCGCCATTTCCTTCCATTCGCATAATGGCCTTTCCCCTCTGCTCCTCATTCATAGACCGATGTGGGAGGAGAGCCATTGAACACCATTTTAAACTGTTCTTTTCCCGCCTCTGCCTGAGCACATGAGCAGCAGATGGGCTTCGCAGTACATGGCTGCTTGATCGCCCCCCAGACAGCCCAGGGAGCAGTGGGGCAGGCAAAGGGATTTGGGGAATCAAGGCTCTTTCCAGAGGAACTATGGGATGGCTTTTGCAGGACATATCCCTGCTTCATGGCTCCCAAGACAGCCCTGGGAGCAATCTTCCCCAAAGATTCTCTCCCCAATGAAGCCCTATGCCTTCTCCTCCTTGATCTGATTTGCTGAAAACACAGGCACACAGACTATATAGATAGGTAGGTAGGTAGGGGTGTGTGTGTGTGTATTTATACACACACATGTTTATATACGAATGCTCTCACACACATGCATACACACACAAATATATAGGTATATACACACATACATATTTGTATGTTTGTGTGAACGCACATATATATATATACACATATGAATGTATATTTGTATGTGTGTGTGTGTGTGCGTGTATTTCTAAAGCAAATGACAAAGTAACAACTTTTTTAATTTACGGGGAAAGAAACCTCATCTGCAGTTCAAAACCCAGTGTAGAAATAATACAGTTTGAGACCCCTTAACCTTCCCTGGCTCAGTACTAAGGAATTATGGGAACTGTTGTGTTTGTGAGACATTTATCCTCCTCTGCCAGAGAGGGCTGGTGCCATAATAAACTACCATTCCCAGGATTCCCTAGCACTGAGTCATGGCAGCAGTTAATATGGGGAGACACAGAAGAGGACAAATTAGGCTCCTTCTTGTCTGGGGAGAGGCAACAGAAGAGCCTTGGATGCAGATGATTTTCCTTGGCTGCTGCCCCTCCAAAAAGTCTCTCCCCAAATCTCCAAGCCAGAAGGATGACTGCTTCTCTGGGGTCTTTCTTCCAAGGCAGCAGCCAAGCAGCAGTGCTTTGGGGAGGCAGGCAGTTCCCTCTCTCCCTCAGCCATCCTTCCCCACGAACTTCCTTCCAAATCAACCGAAGAAGAGTTCTTGGGAGAGGCAGTTTTCTCTCTCCCTCACGTCGGTTGCCTAAACCAGCCCTTCCGGCACCTTCCAGGCTCAGAGGCACTTATTCAGCGCCTCCTCATTGGCTCTTTAAAAAAATAATTTAAAAAGAATGAAAAACGGCCAGGTACATCGGGATACATCGAGGCATGTTACTCCGAAGTGTTGTGACGTCATGATGACGTCGCTTTGATTGACATGACAGTCATAGCCAAAACAAGTGAATGTGAATGAAAAAGTAACAAAACCACTTTAAATATACACCGATTCATCCATGACTGGGAACGATGCTGCGTCCATTACAGCGAATCAAAATAAAACGATCAATGGAAACGATAAAAATAAAGCGATTTGAAAAGCGGGATAACACTCGCTGTATTTTGAGTTGCTTTAAAACGGACCGCTGTATTTAAAATCGTTTTCAATTGCAAGTGGAAACGCCCCCTCTATCCCCAAAACACGTTGGGGTACCTGTATTGGACACCCCCAAAACAAACAAACAAACAAACAAACAAACAAACAAACAACATCCCCCCCAAAAGAAAACCCACTTAGAGACAGTCTCCCTAAAAATGAAGCCCAGTCTGGGCATAAATTGATCTCATGGCTGCTGACTGTCTACAGTTCGTTCTGCTCCTCTTTGGGGTAAAATATGATCTTAATTTAACCTCTCAATATTACCACGTTTTACATCAAGTTTCTTAATGACTAATAAAACAGCACTTAATAAGTTAGAACAACATTCAGCGACACACGTTCGGAGGGAAAAAGACATTTTACCTACGTATAGAAGTCCAACTGAACATAAGATAATGTAAATGACGTATTTAGTAAAACCGGTGGGGAAATGATATGCTTTTGTTTACTCCTGGGATGTTCAAAAGTGACAGTTTATATACCCAGCTGGCACAATGCGTCCCCACCAGATCTGAAACGACCAACATCTATGCCTATTTTTAATATTTTAATATTATATCTATATCAGAAAGTACCACAAAATTCTTTAAAAAGCATTGTTGTTGCTTTCTTTTGTAAAGCCCCCCCAAGGCAGGGCAGAACACCTTTTCCTTTGGCAATAGCCGCATGCCGACATGTGATGCTTCACGGGAATATTCAGAAGAACATGGGGTGCAGGTTCTGCTTCTTTCTGGAAACGAATGCTGCTCCATCCCCTTTTTAGACCTATTAAGATATTAGTTGGAAATCTCATGCTTTTTTGTTGTTGATTAAATGCATGTTTTTAAGACTCAGAATCCTGATATTGAGAAGAATTGCATTTCAGGTTGTCAGACTGTGATGTGAGTGAGGAGAACGAAGAGACCTTCTGCCGAAGGATCATTCCATGGGAGAAGAACACTGTGGCAGATCACTAATGCTCTTTGCGCTCCCTCCTTGAATGGCGCTTTAACTCAGACACAAGATGCCTGAACGGAGTTAGAGATTCCCTGCAAAGGATTTCTCTCTGTCATCAAAATGTTCTTCAGGAACGGGGCCAAGGAGCTGCCTTCACATGCGCTGCCTCCATCACCTTCTGGGCACAAGAAGATGGACTCCCAGTGAAAAAGCCCAAGGCATCTCCTGGCTTCTCTTTCTATTGTAGCCACTCCTCACACTAGTTAACCAAGGACTGGGTGAATTGATTTATGGCAATAGCACTATAACGCTTATTCCTGACATTTGCCAGCATCTGGCAGCTGCAGAGAACGCTGGCATGGAAGTGTGTGTGTGTGTGTGTGTGTGTGTGTGTGTGTGTGTATATAACTGAGTGACCCTGGGTTGCGAGGAGTGGTTTTGACAGGAAAGAAGAAACTCTTAGTTAGCAAAGTTTGGCTATTATGAAATCGTAGAATCATAAGAGTTGGAAGAGACCCCAGAAAGGGCCCTGATCCAGTCCCACCCCCTTCTTCTGCCATGCAGGAACTCTCCGTCAAAGCATCCCCTTTGACAGATGGCCATCCAGTCCTGAAAAACACCAAAATCAAGATCCAGCAAAATGCAAAGGAAACCCTCTCAGGGTCAGGGTTTTTCCTGGCAAACAATGGATCTCCAATTAAAGAGACACTCATCCTCTTTGCCCATCCTCCCTCCCTGAGGCCTTGCCATTCAACAACAGAACAAGACACAGGTTAACATGGGAATCCCTCCTCTTACACAAGGCCACACAGTGTATGTGTGTGTGTGTGTGTGTGTGTATATATATATATATATATATATCTCCCACTCTCTTCCATGCCAGCGTTTCTCTGAAGATGCCAGACTCAGCTGCTGGCGAAACGTCAGGAAGAAACTCTTCTGTGTTTTATATTTCATATTTGTAATTTTTTATATTTCTTCTACGATGTTAATTGTTGTTTTAATGTGTTTTATGTATGTGTCACTTTCAGAGAACGGTGGGATTAAAATAAAGTGGAATAAATTAATAGAGGATGGCCCCACAGCCCCAAAACCCACCCCAAAAATGTATAAGGTCACAAATCTCTGTCTGCCCAAACCGAAGAGGAGTAAGGCAAGTCAGTAACTGAGTCTTGGATGCTGCTTGTATAACTGTATAAGGCCTTTAGCAAATATACACAATTCATTGTTTAAGACAGTTGTGTGGTTTTGTGGTTGTTTTAAAGAGATGTTAGGTATTTTAGGTAATTCCTGAGCTTCATGACTTATATTTTTGGCTGCTCCGATCTCCTTTATTAACTGCTCTGAGGTTCTCTTGGGAGAAAACAAAGTAAACCAATACAGTAAATAGATTGTGTAACACCTTTGAGACTCAATGAAAGAAAGGAATTGGCAGAATAAGCTTTCCTAGACTTCAGTCTACTTCCTCAGATGCATTTAATAATAATAATAATAATAATAATACGTAATGATTTATTTATAGCCCGCCCAATCACAAGGAATCCAGGTGGGTTACAACAGTAAAAATAAAGAAAATAAAATACAATAAATAAATAAAATACAATAAAATTAAAGAGAGCAAAGTGAGCACATTCACAGTTAGGCCTGATGGAAGTTGGGCCTCTCTTTTTCACTCCCTCCCAGGTCTGATGATGATGATGATGATGATGATGATGGGATGGAGGGAGGGAGGGCTCTTCTTCTTGAGGCAAGGATTTTATTTTAATTAATTTTAATTTAATTCTTCTCATTAAATTTAAGAGAAGAATTGGTGGACAGAGTGACATAAGTCACAGTAAATGGGGAGTAGAACTAGGTAGGGAAGGCCTGCCGGAAGAGATCCGTCTTAAGAGCCTTCTTAAAGGCTGTAAGAGTAGAAATGTCACGGATCTCCTTCGGCAGGTCATTCCATGTCTTCGGAGCTGCGATGGAAAAGGCCCTCTGGGTGACTGAAGTTAGCCTAGATTTTATTGGCTGAAGTAGATTCTTCCCCTTCGAGGACCTTAGAGTGCGGGACGGACAGTATGGAAGTAGGCAATCTCTTAAGTATTCTGGACCCAAGCCATGTAGGGCTTTGAAGGTAATCACCAACACCTTGTACCTTGCCCGGAAACTAATTGGCAGCCAGTGAAGGGATTTCAAAACCAGTGTTATGTGATCGGTACGACGTGTACCTGTAATTAACCTGGCTGCCATATTTTGTACAAATTGAAGTTTCTGAACTTGGGACAAGGGTAGCCCCATGTAGAGTGCATTACAGAAGTCCAATCGAGAGGTGACCAGCGCATGTACAACTGTTTCAAGGTCTCCCTGCTCCAGGAAGGGGCGCAGCTGGCGTATCAGCCGAAGCTGATAACAAGTGCTCCTGACGGTCGCATCTACCTGAGCTGTCAGGTGAAGCGACGAGTCAAGGAGCACCCCTAAGCTGCGGACAGAGTCTTTCAGGGGAAGTGTGACCCCATCCAGAACTGGCTGACATAATTCCATACCTGGGCTTGGGTTTCCTATAACAAGTACCTCCATCTTACCTGGATTCAGCTTGAGTCGGTTTTCCCTCATCCAGTCCATTACCGCCTCAAGACAGGCATTCAGAGGAGAGATGCCATCCTTAGTCACTGCATCAGTCTGAGACATAGAGAAATATATTTGGGTGTCATCAGCGTACTGATAACATCCTGCCCCATGTCTCCGGATGATTTTTCCCAGCGGCTTCATGTAAATGTTAAACAGCATAGGAGACAATATTGCGCCCTGGGGGATGCCAAATTTTACCTCTCCTTTAGAAGAGCAACTGTCTCCTAGCGCCACCATCTGGAATCTGCCTGAGAGGTAGGACTGGAACCACTGTAGAACAGTGCCTCCGATACCTAACTCTCTCAGGCGTTCCAGAAGGATACCATGGTCGATGGTATCGAAGGCCGCTGAGAGGTCTAAGAGCACCAGCAGGGTCACACTTCCCCTGTCGATGCCTAGACGGAGATCATCAACTAAGGCGACCAAGGCCGTCTCAACTCCGTATCGTGCCCTGAATCCGGTTTGAAATGGGTCCAGATAATCAGCTTCATCCAAGACTGCCTGTAGTTGATTGGCGACCGCCCTCTCAATCACCTTGCTCAAGAATGGTAACAACGAGACTGGCCTATAGTTATTTCTATCCAGAGGGTCCAGGGAGGGTTTTTTTAAGAGTGGTCTGACCACTGCCTCTTTAAGACAAGAAGGCAGGGTACCCTCCCTGAAGGATGCATTGATTATATTTTTCAGCATCAGCTTGACTATATCACCCCCCTGGACAGCCAGCCAGGATGGGCAAGGGTCAAGAGGGCAAGTTGTTTTTTTCAGACTTTTTACTCATTGACTAAAGGCATTTGGGGAAGGCGACTGAAGTCTAGGAATGCTCCTCACGCTGCTGACTTCTTTTTCTCCATGAGTCTCAAAGGCGCTAAAAGATCTCTCTCTGCACTGACTCTATAGACTGACACGGCTATATCTTTGAAATAAATAAACTGTCACTCATGATGGAAGAGAGGCATCTGCTTTATACATCCATCTCAGTGGGGCTAAGCATCAACATAGATGTCCATGTCCTTTAAGGAGGTTTCATTCCAGCTCTGCGTCTGGGGAAAACCCCATAGCCTTCTTCATCTCCTTCCTCAGAGGTCTTTAGGCAGAGGCTGGACGGCCATCTGTCAAAATGGGGATGCTTTGATTGAGAGTTCCTGCATGGCAGAAATGGGGCTGGACTGGGTGGCCCTTTTGGGGTCTCTCCCAACGCTACAATTCCATGATTCTAGGTTTTGGAAAAGGCCGTTCCATGCCTTCAAGGGGAAGCAGGCTTCCAGTGGCTTCCACTTTGCTTTCTTCAGCCTTTCCCCGATGGAAAGAGGAAGGAGAGCGAACGAAGAGCCCTCTGGGCAGACAAGGACTTTCCTCTCCAAGTCGGAGAGCTTTTTGCTGCCATTTCTCACTGAATAGGAGAAGCCACAAAAGAAACAAGGGCTGCTTTTCAGGGTTTCCCTCCAAGAAGGGCGACCAGATGCCATAACTGCAAAGGAGGAGGAGGAGGCACCGTGAAATGTAGGACATCCAGGGAACATGTAGGGCAAACAAAACACTCATAGAAATTCATATTACTCAGTCATGCTCAAAATGGAGGACATTTTGAAATTCCTCTTGGGACAGAGGTTTGAAATGTAGGGCATGTCCTGGAAAAGGAGGGTCTCTGGTCACCCTTCCTCCAAGGCAAGGAGGGCAACTGAGGAACCTATTCTCTCTCTCTGGAGACAGTCTTAGCTTCAGTGCCAGGTACTGTCTCTCAGGGGGTCCCCAAGTGGACCCCATCCCTGGCCGCCCTTAGCTCTCTCCTCAGGAAAGAATGGAAGGGCCCACATTCAAGGCCAGACAGGACCAAAAGGCAGGAAATCTTTCCCTTTCCACCATCTCCTTCTCATCCTGGCCTTCCAGGAGCCCACCATCTTTCCCACAAAGTCCGTCATTGTGAGTCCAGCATGAGGGGGCTGCACCTCATGAGGAGACCAAGATGGCTGCCTCTTCCCGAGGGGACCAAGATGGCCGCCTCTTCCTGAAATAGAATGAGAGGAATGACAGGAGAATAGATATAGCTATATATAGCTGAAATAGATGAGGGGACTGACAGAAGAATAGATGTCGATGTGGCTGAAATGGAAGGGGGCTCTGACAGGGAGGACCCTTTGAATTTGGCTGCCAGGGATGGGAGAATAGAAGGGAGGAAGAAAGGGGAAGCTGTCATTCCTGTGAAAGTGGAGGCAGGCTCCTTTCTTCACCCCAGAAGTGCAAAGGTTCAGGATGCCTTCAGGGCCCCACTGGGCATGCGCAAGGGTCCCAATTCGAATCGTTGAATCCCCATGGTATGCACCGTTGTGGAAATACAATGTGCACTCACTCCGCTTTGCCTGAATCCGCACCACGTGACTTCCTTGGATTTGATTCCCTTTCAGTTCAGAAGGGCAACCAGGTGTGAAAATACATGAACGTTATAATGTCATTTTGCATTGTTCGACCCGCACTCACCCCTGATCTGAGCTCCAAATATCAACATGTGATAAGGGCCTGAGTCATTTACACACTTTTGGTTGTGCTTTGTGGAGTTTTCCAACTAAAACAACAGCATCCTGGGAAGCTTTTCCAGTTGTTCTCACTAGAGGACAGTCACCTTGAAAGTATTCCCTCCTTGAAATGATTGAGAAAGAAAACACAAGCAAAGAAACACAGTGCTGCCTTTAGTCAGTAAATGCAGAGCATGGAAACGTTCCCTTTTGGGGCTGGCTGCATGGCTACCATTTTATGTGGTCCAAAAGGGAGCTTTTCCAAGGGAGTGTGTGCCTTCCTCTTTACGAAAAGTGGTCCCTCCTCTTAATTTACTATTATTAATCTGTTTATTATTTATATCCTGCCTTCCTCCCAGTTACAGGGACTCAAGGCGGCTTTCGTTTCATTTTCACATTTCATAGAAGATAAGAAGCGGCTGGCCCTAGAGATAAGGCTCCGGTGCCTCTTTTACAATCGCTGGGCTGTAAGAGAGGTTTCCCAGGAAACCACCTGCTCTCTCGGTTCTCGAACTCTGTCCCCACCTTCACCTGCCTCTCCTTTCTTATCAAGAAGAACAAACACGACAGGCCAGGAGTACAACAAAAGAAGCAAGTGGATTTGTTGGGCCATAAAAGAAGCAGGGCCGCTTCCAACAAAATGCAAGGCCAAGTGTCCTGGCATAAGAAGAAGAGATATACATTTGCAGAGCAAGAGTGACTGGCAGATGGGTGCGGAAAGTGCCTGGACGACGTTGCTCTGCAATTCAAACACAGTGTTGTTTGTTTCAGTTTCACAGAAATGGTGTGTTCTTTGCTCAGGAGGAGCTTGCCAGCTGCAGACAGACCTTTGGCCTCATCTCAAACCTTAAGGTCTTCTGGGAAGTCAGCTCTTTTCTGTGCCCTCGAAACCACCAGAGAGAGCCTTCCTTCCCTTCCCGCGTGGGTTGTCCGCCCCTTTTGCTCACCTCCATCTCCAAACATAAATCAAGGGGCCCTTATTTAACCCATTTCCTCTGTCTGGCCTTGTTTCATAGTTGATCATCAAAGTCTGGGGATGGACCGCCATCGTGACTGAATAGCCCTCCCTCGAAGGTATGCAACTTCTTCTCGCAAACCAAAATCTGTTGTGATGTTTGCTTCCTGATGAGGCTGCAGAACAGAACATCCTATCTGGAAACTGCTCAATATATTTTAGTGGTCGTTTCTTCTGCTGACGCAGCCGGTCCCCACTTCTTTGCCTACTTCCATGGAAAATTCAACCAGCTTACTACACATCTGATTTAAAGAAGCATGCGTTGTTGTTCTTGTTTTTACAATATAGGTACAGTGGGCTCTCCCCATTTGCTGGGATTGGGGCTCAGGACCCCCATGAAAGTGGAAAAACCTCTGTTTAACAGTGGAACACACTCACAGAATCATAGAGCTGGAAGAGAACCCTAAAGGTCATGCTGTCCAACCCCCTTCTTCTGCCATGCAGGAAATCCCAATCAAAGCATCCCCATTGACAGATGGCCATCCAGCCTCTGCTTAAAGACAGCCTCCAGAGAAGGAGACTCCACTACACTCCGAGGAAGGAGTTTGTTCCACTGTCGAACAGCCCTTACTCTCAGGAAGTTCCTCCTAATGCCGAGGTGGAATCTCTTTTCCTGGAGCTTGCATCCATTGCTCCATTGGGTCCTGTTCTCTGGAGCAGCAGAAAACAAGCTTGCTCCCTCCTCAATATGTCATCCTTTCAAATATTTAAACAGGGCTATCATATCACCTCTTAACCTTCTCTTCTCCAGGCTAAACATCCCCAGCTCCCTGAGTTGTTCCTCATAGGGCTTCATGGTTTCCAGACCTAAAAGTTCCTCCTACTGTCGAGGTGGAATCTCTTTTCCTGTCCTTTGCATCCATTGCTCCATTGTGTCCTATTTTCTGGAGCAGCAGAAAACAAGCTTGCTTCATCCTCAATGTGACATCTCTTCAAATACTTAAGGATCGCCTTCTGGGTCAGTCCTGCTGTGGCTGGGAGCAGTGATTCCACTTCAGCCTCAAAGTAAGATAAATCCTCTTTGACAAGGAAATAAACTGAAAGGGATCAGCTCCTTTCTTCTGCTTTCAGTCGGTGAGTAATAGGCAAACTTTGGCTAGCTGTGATTACTCAGAAGGAAGCGACTGCCTCAGAAGCCTCAGAGGCCGGACGGTGGAAGAGGAGGACAGACCCACAGCCAAGCCAGGAGGCAGGGGAACTTTGCCAAGGTAGCAAACCCTTTTTGGGAAAGTAATCTGTGCTTTGTGGCATTTGGATCGAACAGAGCAAAGGAAGATGTCTTGTTTAGGGTGGGGAGCTTAAGAGACTGGATGCCAGGCAGTGGTCTCCTCCTCCGAGGGCTCTGGAAGAAGGGGGGGACTATGGAGTGGAGGGGAATTGGTAGCTTAAACAACTTATCCCATGAAAATCATGCAATCGCAATTAAAATGCAATTAACATTTTTGCACACAAGAGTCATTCTTCCAGGAATTGCCAGGGAAGAAACAGCAGCAAATCATTCCTAGGAAAATCCCATAAATGATTTGTTGCTCTTTACTGGCTGGTTATTCATGAGATAATGGCGCTTTAATCACCTTTCAAAGCAACATTTTGTGTGAAAACCTTTATCACGATTTTCACGAGATATTCTCAGGATAAATGGCACTTTAATCATGGCATCGTCTGAAAATCTGAATCCTGCACGTGTGATTTGAAAGGATAATCCCTGTGTCCCCGTGTGATAAAGCCCTTTGTGTGTGTTTTGCATGCGCACAGGTTGCCAACTGGGAGTATGGGCCAGGGAAGCAGTCCTCTTGGCTGCCCCAGAGAGCTTTGCAGAGTTCGCACAAGGATCCCAGGAGGGCTCTGTCCTAAAGATCTCATAAACTGGATCCCAGCCTTACCGGGGTTTCTGTAAATAGTGTCCACCATCCCTCTTCCTGTTGCATGTCTGCAAAAGCCCTTAAAGGACCAAGGAGGACACTGTGCAGACGCAATGCTGGCAGAGAAGTATAATTTCTTTGCTGCCTCCATTGCCTTGGCATAGGCCTTCCAATGGGTCCTTGCCTGCGTTCGGTCGGTCTGATAGGACCTCCAACCCGGGACAAATGTAGGACAAATGTAGGACAACATTTTCCAATGTAGGACACATTTTAAACATGGAGGACATGTGAAAAAAATGGAACATTTTTTTAAAAAATGTTAATATAAATGGATGTTTCTTAGGCATGATCAAAATGGAGGACATTTTGGGCATGATTCCTAGACAGAGGCCAGAAACGTACTTCCCTTTCTGGCCAAACACCCCTGCCCCCATTCCAAAACATGCACAACATCACATTTGGGCATTGAACATGGTTTACTTAACATGGCAATCTCTTGCATACTTCAGAGACTTATTCCATAACCAAACCCCTTGGGTTTAACACTTAGCATGGTCTAACATGGCTATGCATATTGAACATGTCCAGGTGGTTTCATAAGAAGTGGATTTGCCATTTCAGGTTTCTTGTGCCAAGTGTACTTCTCAGAAGTGTGTACTTGGTCAAGGGAAAGCACAAAAAATACACCAAAACACACCTTGGAAGGTGACAATGCCTCGCCTTCAGAAAGAGCGCGCGCATGCCTCAGAAGCTGATTGATATCAATATCACCATCCTCATCATCATCATCACTATCATTACCCAAGCAAGCCAGGCTTGTTGGCATTCAAAGCATCAAAAACACACAGAAAAGGCACTTTGGAAAGTCACACTGTCTCAGCTTCAGAAACAGTGAGTGCAGGCCTCAGAAGCCAGCGGATATCAATATCACCATCCTCATCATTGCTATCATTGATAAAACAGTGTTAAAACATTGTTAATTAACCAAAAATAAATAAAAAGAAGGGAAACTTGGATATTTTAAATGACAAAAATTAACCAAAAATAATACAAAAATAAATCCACAGGCATGCCCTGAAAAAACCCATAACAATCAGGGGCGACCTGAAATGGCCACTCACTCACCTCCTCTTAATCCTGCTCCCTCCCTCCGACCCAGAGTCCTCCTCCGCTCCGCCTCCTCCCCCTGCTCTTCTGAGGCTCCGCCTCCTTAAGGGTACCAGATCCCTTTTTAGGCCAGCGCGTACCTGGGCAACTGCTTCCACCAACCGCGCTTGGGCTTGGCACGGTCGAGGAGGAGGAGGTGGAGGAGGCAGAGGAGGAGGTGGGTGGCCAGCTGGCTCCATGACCAGCCGCACGCAGCCATACAAAAGGAGTGTGCGGGGCGGTGGAGGAGGAGGCAGAGGGCCCGCCAGCCCCATGTGCAGTCGTGCGCGGCCATTCACAGTGAGCACACGAGGGTGGAGGATGAGGCGGAGGCAGAAGTGTGTGGCTGGCTGGCTGCATGAGCGCCTGCGGCCATTAGGAGGGCGCGCGGAGGAAGAGGAGGAGGAGGAGGGTGGCCGCGAGCAGGACAAATCTTGCTTTTGACAGGAAACCAGACCGGGACTGGGCCAGGACCCCCAAAAGTGGGATTGTCCCACCTGCAGGTGGGATATGGCATCCCTAGGTCTGGAGGGCCCTTGAGGTCCCTCCCAACTCTATGCTTCTATGCTTCTCTCCCCAGTCTCCAGGCCTCACCTGCTGCTGAACGGAGGACCCAAGTGGATAGAGCTGGGAGAGATTAATCCCTCCAGCTTCATCCAGCTAGGTCTCCAAAATACAAGCCAGGCCAGCATGCTCCTCCAGAATCAGGTCCTGGATCAATGGTGTCTTCCCATTCACCAACATGGCAGCGAGCAGCACCATTTTCAGCCTGCTGCCAAGGCTCTCTAGGCTATTTGAAATGGGGGTCAGTACCCTGTGGCTCCCCCTTCCACCAGAATAATAATGCTGCCTTCCCATATCTCCCGTTGCCCATTGCTGCTGCCACGGCTGCTCCCTGGACAGCTTCCCTCCCATGCTTTTATCTTTAGCAGCAGTATGCAGTTGGTAGGAGACCTTTATCCTGAGGGGTCTTGTCTCTCCACTCAATCCCAGCAGGCACCCATTTTGTATCCCTAAGGGGCACAGGTGTTCCTTGCTGACTGCGTAGCCAGTACCTGGAGGAGTACCTGGGTCCTTGTCCTGACAGGGAGCATTCCCAAACAGCCAGAGATCCCTCAGGATTGAGGCAACTGCTGCAGCATCAATCAGATGGAGGCAGCCTTTGTCCTGTTCTTCTGGCTCTCACAGTTCATCCTTGCAAATGGTAGGCAGCTGCTAGTCTATTAGCTGAACTGGAGAATTGCACCCAGCCTGTTCCCCTTGCCTACAGATGACCACCCCAAAACTCAAGAATGTGTATCCTCCTCATCTCCTCCCTGGAGATGACCCACAAAAACTGGGGACTTGGGGGCAGGTCCTGGGGTCTGGCAATCCCATTGGTATTCCCCAGATGGTGGTAGCCCAACACGCATGTTTCTAGGTGACTGTCGTTTACGTTACACAGGCATGGAGAAGTTCTCAGCCCAGATGTTCACTTTGCAGGACAAAGTTCTAATCCGCTTGGGAATTGCTCAGGTCCTTCTATCCAGCCTCACCTAGGAAAACTGCAAGGCAACTTGGTGCCTGCCAGGATGGGTTTCTCAGGACCTGCCCTGCCTGCTTGCCTTGTCTTTTGCGCTTTGTCCTCTGAGGTTTTTGTCTCCGATATTCTTCTTCTCAGGAGACCTGTGCCGCGAAACCATGGCTGCCCCTGAACAGGTGATCCAGATGGCCTCCCTGGGCCGGCCCTTCCGGCTGGGAATGGTCTACGACTGCCGGAGCGACACCCTCATCCCAGGTAAGGGCTTGCCTTTCGGTCTCAGCAAGGAGTCAGGCACTGTTAAGAAATTCTAGGTCTTTCTTGGGCTGTGGGGAAGAATATTTTTCTAGTCATCTGCAGATTCCCAGTCCAGGTTGCTTTGGCATGTTTGCAACCCTATTTCCGCTCCTCCCCATTTGTCATATCCAGCAGGAACCAAGTTCAGAAACACAGGCTTCAGTAGTTAAGATTCTGCAAACCTTTATTCAGTAACTATAGATCCTGTCCAGAGAGGCTCATTGTCAGACATACTTTAAATAAAGAAATATAATTTCTATATGTCGCAAGAGACAACCCTTTATTTTTATAAACCATAGAGTCTTAAGTTTGGGGAAGGGTCCAGAAGGGCCATCCAGACTGGCCCCATTCTGCCAGGCAGGAACTCACCATTCAAGCTCTCCCTGAGACAGATGGCCATCCGGACTCTGCCTAATTATAATATTTTTGGTTTGGTTTTTGCTATTATGTTTTATGGAAGCTGCTTGGGGAGGGTTTGACTCCAAATGGCAGTCCAAAAAATTCCAGAAAGCAAGAGAGAAAGGTTGAATTTGGCACAAAAGCATATTTTTCTAAACGTTTGGAGAAATGTCTTAAGGATAAGAGAAATGGCCAACCAGCCTGCCTCAGAGTCTCCTTTTCTAGCAGCATTGAAGCAACTGATGGGTGTTGTAGCTGCACAACCTCCATGGGAAACAGGAGTCGGACTTCACAACCTCCCTTCCAGGCCTAGACCTCCATAGAATCATAGAATCATAGAATCATAGATTTGGAAGAGACACCAAAACGGGCCCTGATCCAGTCCAACCCCCTTCTTCTGCCATACAGGAAATCCAAATCAAAGCATCCCCATTGACAAATGGCCATCCAGCCTCTGCTTAAATTCCTCCAAGAAAGGAGACTCCGCTACACTCCGAGGAAGGAGTGTGTTCCTCTGTCGAACAGAACTTACTCTCAGGATCCCCAAGATCACCCAGTGAATTTCTATGCTGAAGTGGGAATGAAGATCTGCTGAACCTTTCCTCTTCCCCACCGCCATTCCCTTCTCCTTTTGTCTCTTTAGATTGTAAGCCTGAGGGCAGGGAAATGTCTAATTAACAATTTGTAAGCTGCTCTGATAACCTTTTGGCTGAAGAGCAGGTATAAGTGCTAAAGTAATATTTTGCATGCCTGTCTATGGAGAAATAAAGGGATCCTCAAGGGTCATGCAGTCCAGTCCCCTCATATGTCAAAGCTGTGTGCAAGCGCATAACAGGATTCTTCAGCCCTGGGAAAAGCCATTCAAAAGAAAACCCCATTCCTGGGGAGGGAAGGGGTCAAAATAAACAAATAGTCTAAATATGACCTATACATATGAGGGGTTAGCTAATAGCTGAGAAGACTTTTGAGACATGATGGCTGAGCTGGGATTAGCAGTCTAGCCTCCCAGTTCACCACAGAAATTCACTGGGTGACCTTGGACAAGTCCCTTGCTCTCAGCTTCAACTGCAACTCCTAGGGATTCATTCATGGTAGAAGGGGAGGTGGATGACCTCTCAAAATCCCTTCGAATGCTAGGCTTTATCCCTGGCAGAATTCCTACCATTGCACCACACTCCTTCTTGAGGATTCCTGTTTGGCAGAAGAGCATTGCCATTTGGCACCCACCCCACCCTCCTCATCTGTGAGGGTCACACTGTCTGAGCTTCAGGGGCAGCCCATGGCAAAACTCCTCTTTATGCCAAGAAAACCCTCAGTTTGTCCCATCTTCCAGTGCCATCCTGAGGTTGAGGATCCCATGTATTCCTATGTATCCCTTCATAGCAGAAGGGGGCTGGAATGGATGGTCCTTGAGGGTCCCCCCAACTCTACCAGTTCTTGTTGGGGCTTCAATCAAAGTTTATTGGTTGAGACCGGTTTTTTTCTCTGTGTGTGTGCCTTCAAGTTAAACCTCTGCCAAACTTCCTTTTGAGATGGTAATTGAGTTTGAAATGCAAAGTAATTAGTGTAATTATTCAACTTGTCTTTTATTGTCATTCGAGAAATCTGTGAAAAATACTTCTCTAGCTGCTGAAAGAGAGAGAAGAAATCACCTTTTGAAAGAGGGACTTTTGAAACAAAATTCTCATCAAGTTCTCAATGAACGAGAAGAAAAACCTTGGCTTGTCAAATCACTATATATAAGCAAATGCTGTTGTTTTGTTTACAGAAAAGGAAGTGTAAATGGCTGTGTACGTTTCCGCAGTCCCCTGCTTTGCACCTTATCCAATCTCTCTGGCCTTGTGTTTTGTCCTCTTCCACAGGCATCACTCTCTGGGACCCAAAGGAGCTAAAGAAAAACCTCGATGTCCAGCCCCAGCCCTACTTCACCTCGCAGATCATAGCCACCGATTCCACCAGCGAGAAGGCCTCCTTGCTGAACGCCTCCGCCTCGCTCAAGGGCAGTTTCCTGGCAGGGTTGGTCGAGGTGGAGGGGTCAGCCAAGTTCCTGCAGGACACCAAGAAGTCCGCCCGCCAGGCCAGGGTCACCTTCAGCTATGCGGCCACCACCCACTTCCAGCAGCTGACCATGAGCCAGGTTGGGAAGCAGCACATCACCTACCCAGAGGTGTTTGGCCAAGGCTTAGCCACCCACGTGGTCACTGGGATTCTCTACGGGGCTCACGCCTTCTTTGTCTTTGACCAAGAGGCCTCCTCCTCAGAGAGCCTTCAGGACATCGAGGGGAATCTCCAGGTCTTGGTGAAGAAGATCCCCAAGTTTTCTTTAGAAGGGAAAGCAGAAGCCCAGATGAGTGAGACAGAGAAAGCAGCCATTCAGAAGTTCAGCTGCACCTTCTATGGGGATTTCAAACTCAAGAAGAACCCAACGAATTACATGGAAGCTGTAGAGTTGTACGCCAGGCTTCCTGAACTCATGGGGGAGGATGGGGAGAACGCCGTCCCTGTCAAGGTCTGGCTCTACCCATTGAGCTACTTGGACTCCACAGCTGCCAAACTTGTGCGGGAGATCAGCTCCAAATTGATCTCAGATTCTGAGAAGGCTCTGGAGCACCTGACGGAAGTGGACATGAGGACCAATGACCTCGCGAGGGATCCCATCTGCACGGCCTTTCCGGAAATAAAGGAGAAAATCCATCACTTCAAGGGTCTGTGTCAGCAATACAGGCACGAATTCCAGAAAGACGTGGGAAGACTCCTACCTGCCATCCGTGGAGGAGGACAAGAAGAAGAAGGTGCCCTGGTTAACCATCTAAAGAAGAACGAAGCATCACTGTTCAACGTTTCCCGTCTTCAGGCATTTCTGGATCTCAAATGTCAAGAGATCAGATTTGTGGAATTTTTCCTCAAATTGTCAAAAGGAGAAGTCTCCTCATGTGATGAATTCATGAAAAAGGTGCTCGACCCGAGCGTCGACTCTGTTTTTGCATTAGTTTTCAGCTCACTAGAGGCAAAGGAGCCCTACTTAGAAGAACTGGACTTTGGCTTACAGGAAGCGGCTGGACATGCTCCAAAGGCTTCCCCAGAGAAGGGCAACATCTCCACTCCGTGGTTTCAGGACAAAGCTGTCTTAGAAAGAGCCCAGAATGCAGCCACGATATTTGCAGATTTGTCTCTTCGTCCCCAAACCAAGGAGAAGGTCCAGTTTGTGGTGACCTCAAGTCTGGATGAGAGCAACCCAGGAGTTTCGATCGTCCGCTACCAAAGCGGGTCCTTGGAGGGAACCAGATTCGAGATTCTGCCCAAACCTCTTCCTCCGCTGGTTGATGAGAAAACACACTGTAGTGTCCAGCTGACCTTTAAACCAGCGGAGCCTGAGAGAAGCCGTGTCTCTGGCTATCATGTCCAGTACCGAGTTTCAGGCCAAGAAAACTGGGTCTCTGTGCATGTCAAAGAAGACATATATCCCATAAGAGGACTGAAGGCAAAAACCAGCTATGAGTTCAGATACGCTGTGGAGACCAGCTCAGGCTGCAGCGTCGCCAGCGATGTGAGTACTGTCCTCCCTTCATGTTTGCTGGGGTCAGGGGCACAGGGGCCCCGTGAAAATGGAAAACCAAGAATAACTCTCGGCCCCTCAAACCTTATTTAATGTACACCAGAAGTACAAGCTGCAGAGTCAGCCCTTTGCAGATGCCTGTGAAATGTCAGGGTCTCTTGCCAAGGCAGAAGTGGACACCTGGTGAGAGACCCCACACCATTTTAAATAGGGACTTGCAAGCCTCGTTCACCGGTCCTTTGCCCTCCCTATTAAAAATGGCAGAGGGCAGCAGCGGAGCTGGAAGGAAGTGATCCTGTTGTTTCCCTCCCCTTTAATTTTTATCCAGATGCTCTCCGCCTGGCTTCCAGGATCGATGTCCTGGATCTCTTCATTGGTGTAAATGTCCCTGACATATAAGGCTATTCCTCCTCCTTTCCTGTTTGGCCTATTTCTCTTAATGAGGTTATACCCCTCTATTTCCACATTCCAATTATGAATCATAGAATCATAGAATCGTAGAGTTGGAAGAGACCCCAAGAAGGGCCCTGATCCAGTCCAACCCCCTGCCATGCAGGAAATCCAAATCAAAGCATCCCCATTGACAGATGGCTATCTAGTCTCTGAAGACCTCCAAGGAGGGAGACTCCACTACAATCTCCGAGGAAGGAGTGTGTTCCAGTGTCAAACAGTCCTTACTCTCAGGAAGTTCTTCCTAATGTTGAGCTGGAATCTCTTTTCCTGGAGCTTGCATCCCTTGCTCCATTGGGTCCTGTTCTCTGGAACAGCAGAAAAGAAGCTTGCTCCATCCTCAATATGACATCCCTTCAAATATTTAAACAGGGCTCTCATATCACCCTTAAAGCCTCTCTTCTCCAGGCTAAACATCCCCAGCTCCCTGAGTTGTTCCTCATAGGGCTTCATGGTTTCCAGTCCCTTCACCATTTTAGTTGCCCTCCTTTGGACACATGGCTCCAGTTTCTCAATGTCCTTTTTGAATTGTGGGGCCCAGAACTGGACACAGTATTCCAGGTGGGGCCTGACCAAAGCAGAATAGAGTGGCACTATGACTTCTCTTGATCCAGACACTATACTTTTATTGATGCAGCCTAAAATCGCATTGGCCTTTTTAGCTGCCGCATTGCACTGTTGACTCATGTTCAACTTGTGATCTACTTGGACTCCCAGATCCCTTTCACATGTAGAAGTTGTGGTGCTCGGAATCTTGAGTCAGCCAATCAGGAGCCAGAGACTCTGAACCAATCAGAGGCCGGCTGGGGCTATAAAGATTCGGAGGCAATTGAGAAAGGGGGAGAAGTCGGAGGGGGTTGGTTGAGTGAGGTTGGGAAAAGACTAGTCCCTAGAAGGGCTATAGTCTTGAAGTCTCTGAAGGGACAGGGGTTAAAGCGGGTAAATTTGATCTTTTAGACCAAGGGAAGGTCTAAAGATTGGGAAAAGGGTGGCATCTGAAATAAGAGTTGCTAGAGACAAGTTCACAACTGTTTATTATCGACAGTCTTTTATTCTGTTCTGTTTATAAAATAAACTTATTTTCTTGGTTTGCAGTCAATCTGCTTGGCCTAAGTGATGAGTTTTTGAACACGCTACCAATTATATATTTGAGGCTAGAGATTTGAAATTTTGTTGCCTCATCATATAGAGAGAAGTTTGTTACAGAAGTCTCCTTAAGCCAGGTCTCCCCCATAATCCTATATCTGTGCATTTCATTTTTCCTCCCGAAGTGCAGGACCTTACATTTCTCCGTGTTGGATTTCATTTTGTTAGCTCTGGCCCAGCTTTCTAGTCTATTCAGGTCATTTTGAATCTTGATCCTGTCCTCTGGAGTATTAGCTATTCCCCCTAATTTGGGGTCATCTGCAAATTTGATAAGTATGCTCCCAATTCTGTCATCCAGGTCATTGATAAAGATGTTGAATAGCCTTGGGCCCAGGACAGAGCCCCACTGGACACCTCACTGGTCACTTCTCTCCAGGATGCAAAAAAGGAGCCATGGCTGACCATCCTTTGCGTTCAGACGGTCAACCAATTACAGATCCATTTAACAGTTACTTTGTCTATCCCACATTTTACAGCCTTGTTTGCAAGAATATCATGGGGAACTTTGTCAAAGGCCTTGCTGAAATCAAGATATACTATATCCACAGCATGAGTCTCATCCCACCAGGTTGTAGTGATGCCTATTGTATCATATTTGCTTTGTTGTACTAGGAGTTCGCGTTCATCTTGCTTATTTGCCATTGGCCACAACATGAGAAGGCATGGCTTCCTAGAAAAGATGATAATGCTTAGAAAGGTAGAAGGCAGTAGGAAGAGAGGAAAACAACTGCATGCCAGATGAATAGACTTCATCAAAATGGACACAATTGTGGGTCTGCAGAACTGCTGAGTTCAGGGGATCTTTTTCACAGGATCGCCAAGAGTCGGTTCAAATCGAGGGCAACTAACCATTGTTTCCATAGTTCTTTTATTTCTACTTGGTCACATAATGTGCTCCACTCTTGGTTTAAATTTCCCTTTGAAATATGAAGTTTAATGTGAAATTTGAATTGAGATAGTCCTTAGTCGTTACCACAAACATGAAATGTACATTGGTGCTGAGGCCGATTCATTTTTCTTCCTAGTTCTATGGAGAGTCAACAGCCCTGGTTTACTTTCTGTGTAATGCTAGGTAATGAACAGAGCCAACCTGACCTCCTTCCGGAGAGGGTTCTGCCACAGATAAGGCCCCCTCCTGAACATGCACCAACTTTGCCTCCCTTGGGGTTGGGGGGCAGAGGGGGGCTTCTGAGAAAGACTGTGTGCATTCTGGGTCTCTATGACCGGATGTGACTTCCAGATATCCAGATACGCCACAAGACATTTAGGGCTGGGTCAAAACCAGAACCCCAGACCCAAGGAGAATATGATTTCCTGCCAAGCGATGAATGACAAGAGATAAGTCAGGAATGAGTTTGGAGTTACAATTAGTCTACCACTTTGTATATTATTGTACTCTATTGTACTATAAATGTTCTGGTATTAAAGTTTACTATGCTCTCTTTCTTTATCATTTAGATATCCCAAGCCATGCTCAATGCATTTCCATCATCACCACCCCCACCATCACCATCGTCATCCTTTTGGGGTAAAAATGTTGGTAAGTTATCCTCAGGAAGCATTTGACAGTGGTGCGTATGTATGTGGGGGGGGGGGGGACTGAGGGGCTCTACAGACCAAAAAGCGGCTCCTTTTTGCACTCTTCAAAGGGTGCCATAGCTATGGAGCATGGCGTATGAGCTCCCACTTTTGCTGCTGGTACACCTGGATGACATGTCACCCAGAGTGTCCCATGATGTCAACGCTCCATTGGAGTGGTGCACACATGCCTCATGGCACCTGGGGCACATGTAATGATTGCTTGTGCACAACTTGTGCCCACCAGGCAGCATTTTGGTGCCAGTCTGCATAGGATCTGATGTGTTCCAGAAAACTCCGTGAGGTCCAGGAATAATGGTGAAGCCTGCTGGAGCAATTAATCCCAATGAGAGGAATCCAGACCAGTCATAGGATGAGCATGTGTTTCACAAGGTATTTCCTCGTTCTCTTATCTCAACCAAAATGTTTTGATTTGCCACCGTCTAGACCATGAGCCCCAGTTCCAGCCCCAATAAGTGTGATTCTTGTTCCCTTTCTTTAAAAGGGAAGTTATGTGCCCTGGCCCAACCATGAAACAAACTGGGCCTTGTGTGTTTACGACTCTTTGCAGCAGCTTTTCTGCTGAGGCCCATTGGCTAGAGAGACTCCTATCTCCCCATTCCTACCTTGCTGCCCAAGAGCAAATGTTTGGGTAGCAAGGAGGAAGACCAGTGACCCTCCATTGTCTTGAGGGTGGTCAGTTTGTGGATGAGGGCTTGCTGGGCCTAAAAGTCTAAATTACTCTTCTGGCAGTAGTTCACCCAGGATTGTTTTTCATTGGTGCATCATTCTCCTAGCCTCGGCCAACCATCCTGCTTGGCATCTGTTCCTTGGGTTTCTGCAAGCACATATGAGGTCAATAAAAATGCATGTGTGTCCACCTTGGCATGGCAGCTCTTATCTGTTCTCACATTTACTTGTTTTATTTAACAGAGCTAATGTTAACCTACACACAGTGTATAATGAAGTGTGAAAAAGGGGTTAGAGTGTCATCAATGTGCAGGAGAAGTTTTTTATGTTGAGAAATTTGTTGAGACGCCTGGTTTATATGACACCTGTGCATCACAGACGGCCAAAATAGAAATGATAATAAAAAAATACACTAATAATAGTGGTTGCTGTCCAATGTGATTATACATGTCTTGCAATTGGGTTCGTTTACAGTCAGGAGTCAAAAATGTGTTTTAACTCAGTTATCCAAAAGATTTTAGCCTTTAAAGTAAAGGATTACACTATATTTTGTTCACTTGCTAAATGATCATTTTGGAGGGTAAGCCTTTCCAAGAGTTTGGATGACGCAAGATGCAGATATGTAAGGCACGGTGTGTCTCCATATTGGGAGGCTTGTTACCTTGTCTTTTCAATCTAAAAAGGTCAATAGAAAGGAAAAGCAAGCAGCTGAACTCCTTCAGTCTTTCGATGCTCATGTGGAGAGTCTTTTCTGGCCTCAGATAGGTCTGTAACATTTTATATTTTTCCTCCATCATCTGCAGTGAAACAGTAAAATATATTTCAGGGACGAGAAGGAGTTTGACAGCTGTGTTGCATCACTACTCCCACTTTAGTAGAACATAGAATCATAGAGTTGGAAGAGACGCAAAGACCCACTTTCCTTTTCCAAAGTCCCGGGGATTTACTACTAGCACCAGAAGTTCTAGGTTTTTTGGTTCTGGTTTCTTTCCCCTAAGGGTTGCGTTGTCTCTCTAAGGTTGTGACAGCGTTTGTTCTGGGAGAGGAGATGGCAGAGTCAAGTCTGGAAACAGAAAAGAGCTAGCATCCAATTCCCTCAATATAAGTTATCCCCATAGTACATGCGAGCTTCTGTGTTTGCTCTTCCGCTGAAAAAGAGAGGATCCTCATCTCTGCGCAGTGCCACCTGGGAGAAGAGACCTGGGGTCCCCAACAAAGCCATCATGGTAAATGGGAGGCCACGGGGTCCGGGAAGACCAACCTCATCAACGCGATGGTCAACTGCATCCTTTGGTGTCCAGTGGGAAGACCGTTTCCGATTCAAACTCATTCACGAAGAGACTGAGAGGAGCCAAGCTGAAGCCCAAGACCTCCAAGTGACGGCTTACGTCCTAATCACCAACAAGGGTCCAAATTCCGTATTCCCTCACAAGGTTTACACTCCAGGATTTTGGTGACGACAAGAGGAATGGAGTTTGACAAACTGATAACAAAGAAGATCCGGAGCTTTTTCGCCTCTCCAGGGGGCATCGACCTATGACTCGGTCTGCTTTGTGGTCAAGGCGCCCTCAGCCACTTGACCCCACCCAGAAATATGTGTTCGAAGCTGTGCCTCCATTTTTGGCAAAGACATAAAGGACAACATCCAGATCCTGGGCAACTTTTGCAGATGGACAGAACCCCCCTGGTCTCGGGCCATTAAGGAGGCTGAGGTACCATGTGCTAAAGATGCCGAGGTCCCCCGTTTACTTCAAATTCAACAATTCGGCACTCTTTGCCAGCAATCGGGGGAGTGCGCAGGCAGCTTAATTTTGAGGAATGTTGTGAAAATGGTGATAGAGCATGAAGACCTTCTTGGACTCAGGCAACAATTTGGAAACTAGAAGTCTAACTCTGACAAAGGAAGTCCTGAGAGAACGGAAGGAACTGGAAACTGTCCTCGCGGGGCGGAAGGAACCAACTCAAAATTGGTGCGCGTAAAGTAAAGAACTGAGAAGACGCAGGAAGTTCTGATCTGCACAAGAAAGACTTGGAGGCCAACAAAGATTTTTGCCTACAAAGTAGAAGTTGGTGGAACCGGTGGAGAAGACACTGGTATAATGCAATCAACTGTAGGACATGCCAACTACCTCTACTATCTGGTTTGGAAACGTGGGAACTTTCTGGACCGTTTTGGCACGGCTATAAAATTTTGTCTCAGGAAACTGTGAAGTGTGTCCCTGGTCACTGTCCGCTGGATGGTCATTTCCAAGAGAAATGTCGATTTTTAATCAGTTGTGACAAAACAAAGACGTTGAGGACTGAAAGAAGAGTGCAGAGGACGCGTTGCTCCCAGTCTGTTTGTTTGAATATTTGAGGGCAGAGGAGAAAAAGGAAACGGAACCTAGCAGGACTTACTGAGAAAGTGCACAAAAGCCGCCAGCGCCTGCGGGGAACACAAACTGAAAGCCCACTTTGCTGGAGGCCATTGACGCTCCTGATCCAGAAAGAGGAGCAGGAGGCGAAAAGTGGTTCCAGAAAGGGTCCAGAAACTGAAAGAGCGGGAGGAAATAGACCCGAGGCTGATGCAAGGGTTTCTTCACTAACATTGTGCTGCCCAAGGAGTGCACCTGCCCCAAAACTGACCAAGAAACTTACCACCAAAGAAAAAGGTAAGGATACTACTACCGCGTGCTTCAAAGCACACGAGCCACGTAACGTCCTGCGGGCGCTGCCCTCTTGAGGTTGGGTGTTGTGTTTGTTCCCGTCAAGCCATTTCCACCTCCGGCAACCCCGATTTTGCTATTCATCAGGACTGGGAGCCAAATTTTTGTTCACTTTAAAGGTTTTCTTTTTCCAGTTGAAATGATCCAATGTTTGTTGGATTGCAAGGCTTTCCTTGTGCCATATCCCGGTGCCAAACACTGAAGTTCTGGACCATGCCAACCACCCATGTCCAGGATGCACAGGGAAGCCATTGAAATCCCACAAACAAAATAGGACTCAGCAAATGCAATGGAAACCATTCAGAGTCAGGGGCTTCCCAGCAGATAATTGATCCCCATTTACAGACACTAATCCTCTTTTGCATTAGCCTCCAGCCTGAGGCGCATCACACGAAAAAAAGACAAACATGCAAATCCCTCCTGCATTCCCAGGCTCACAGCAGTATATATACACCCCCCTTTTTTCCAGCAAAGCCATCCTCTGAAGATGCCAGCCACAAGAGGCTGCTGGCGAAACGTCAGGAAGAAACTCTTCTTGGAACAGGCCACAGAGCCCAAAAAACCTATGGATGCGGGCCATGAAAGCCTTCGACGTTACACAAGAGAATCATAATGACTTTCCAGCCATTTTTGATGCCAGCGTCCAAGAACCACGGAAGTCCCCAGGAGATCAAAGGTGCCAGATCGGTCCAGCCCAGGCCCTGACACTCTGGGCGTTGTGACCCAGTTCGGCCGTTTCACCCAAGAAGAAATCAGGGCTCTTGAGAAAGTGGAGGAGGCCTTTGACCCGGAGCCCACAAAGTACATGGTCCATTTT
>NC_056527.1:725186-741637 GCF_019175285.1 Sceloporus undulatus | reverse complement strand
GGGGGCCATGTCAAGGGACACGTCTGTGACACAGAAGACCTGAGAAGAAACATAAAACACCGGTCATACAATGCTAGAGTTGGAAGAAGCCCCCAAAGGCCCTCCAGTCCAGCCCCCTTCTTCTGCCATGCAGGAACTCACAATCCAAGCCCTCCTCCCAGGGAAAGATGCCCATCCAGCCTCTGCTTAAAAACAGCCTCCAAGGAGGAGGCTCCACTGTCCTCCATGGAGGCATTCAACATAGTAAGCCAGGCAGGGCTTGGCTGGGCCTCAGACTTAGCAGCCTCAGAGTCATTGCAAGGGACTGAAAACAAAACTGATTTGTCCCAGGAAACATTATAATCTATGAAAGGGGAGAGAAGAAGCAGTATGACAACAGGGCTGTCGTTGTCTGGATCTGGAGATACTCCTTTGTGCTACTCCATGATCATCTCTGATCCGGACTTTAAAGGAGTTATGAAAGGTATTGAGCCTCATATCCTCCAAATAAGTTCAGCCCTTTGGAAGAGTTGAGAGTAAAATGCAGAATGGATTCAGCATCCCTCTGACATGGAGGCCTCTCCAGATTCTTCAGCTGAAGAAAAGCAAGACCTGGCCATGTAGTAAGACCCTGGATCTGAAGTGGATGCAGTTCAGACCCATCTTTTTCGTCCCTCCTTCCCTCCCTTTTTGGGATCCCTTTGTACCTGATATTTTCCTCCTGTGAAAAGTCCCATCAGATGGAGCACCAGAAAGCCTTGGAGAGGAGGCATCGCCATTGTTCACCCCTAAAAACAACCAAGGACAGGTTGGGGAAAAGGTCAGTCTCTTTTACTTTGCAGCTGGCAAAGTCTTCCCTTGCTGAGTCCCCACAGAGAATGGGTCTGGAGGCTGAGGACGCCTGGGCCTCCCTGGTCTCTAGCAAAGCAGGGCAGAAAGTAGGGAGAAAACGGACAAGACCCAGGTCTAGGTGTCCCTTGCAATCCTTTCTGTTTCTAGGAGTCCACTGTTCAAATTATGATACCCAAAATTGCACTAATTGAATTGACAATGCTGTCTGGGCTATTCTGCTCTTTCTCCTTTTACAAAATACTGGAGGTTGACTTGCAGGATCTTTCAGAGTTTCTTTGGAGTCTCATCCTGACATTTCCCATACACTGGCCAGCCAACTGGTTGCTGGAGAAAGAAATAGCACAAGCAGACAGAAATGGTTCCCAAAACCCTATTGTTAGCCCCAGATGAAGGAGACCTATTACATCTTTGAGATTTACACTTGTAGAGACCAAACAATAGGATTCAGGCCACTGATCAGGCCTGGATTTTACCCATTGCTGTGGTCAAAATGATCAGGCGTGTGAGGGCCTAAATAAACTCTCTTTAGTTGTCTGCATTTTTAAGGCTAGCAGAGGTTTTTGCTGCAGCAAGTGTTAAGGCTGGCCGTTCTGGATAGAAATGGAACTGACCGGTGATAAGTAATCTCCATCCGATCCCTCCAAGCCTCTCCAGGCCAAGCTCTCCCTGCTAGAAGTGAGGCAGCCTTTGGCCACAAAAAGGGAGTCCATCCCAATCTGCCAGGAAGAGATGGTTGAGAGTGGAAGACGCTGCAGCCTCAACGGAGGCTGGTGGGGTCTCTCTCTTTGGAGGCTATTTGGTAATTCTAATGATCCTAAGCCAGCCAACCGCTTGGCAAGAGAAGGAGGAAGGCAAGGAAAGGCAATGGGTTCCACAAGAATGGAAGAGGAGCCCCAGCCAATTTCTGGGCTGCTCTAGAGGAACAAGTAAGCGCTCCTGAGCTCCCCAATGTATATGCCCATTCATTGCTTGCCAGTGGGATTTTGTCTCTCCTTGGCCATGGCTGTCCTCTCTCCACTCCTTGGAGGGTCTTGAGAATAATCCTAGCAATGGCATGGACATTTCTATATCTCTGATCGGAGAACGCAGCCCTCTCTCAGCAGTTTCCGGTCTGTAATCTGGGGACTCCTTTGACCAACATCCTACGAAAGGATGGAAGGCTGAGTCAGCCTTGAAGCCCTGCGGCCGCAAGACCAGCATTTAACCATAGAACCACCAGCAATCATTTAATAAATTAAGGACATTAATTTAATCATTAAAAACAAGATCTGCCCAATCTCTGGATCTTTCCCCTTCCTGCTGGCCTCTCTTACTTTGGCTTCCTGGGGACTCACCGGCCGCAACCAGCGGTCAAGCAGCACACTGACCAGAGTCCACATTGCCTTCAGACACCATTGCTGTGGCTTGAGCCTTTTGGGGGGCCACAGGAAAAGACTGGTCTCCCCAGTTCATGGCTCCTTACCTTTTTCTCCCTTTCTTCACTTTGCTCTTGGGAGTCCTTTGTGTCACAGAAGTGTAGTTCCTTCACAGGCAAAAATAGGCCATCAGTTCACACCCCAAACCTCTGTTGCCGCTGCAAAGCTCCGTGAGCCACAAGAAGAGTTTTATGCAAAAGCACACACACTTTCAGAAAGGCAAAGACCAAAAAGCAAAAGAGGAAGAGCGTCAGAGAAAAGAAGGTGAGAAGGAAAGAGTTGGTGTCCCTCTGAAACAAAAGTGGAGGCTCAAACAGGCAGAAACGACAGATTAAACCAATGGAAGAACTGACCCATTTCTTGGAGATGCATCCCTGTCTCCATTAAAAGAGCAAAACATGAGGAAGAATGAGATAGGAAGAGCTGTAAAGACATATAATGGAATAGAGGACAGGTTTATCAAATTTGCAGATGACACCAAACTAGGAGGAGTAGCTAATACTCCAGAGGACAGGATCAAAATTCAAAATGACCTCAATAGATTAGAAAGCTGGGCCAAAATTAACTTCAACACGGAGAAATGTAAGGTACTGCACTTAGGAAGGAAAAATGAAAAGCACAGATATAGGATGATGGGGGAGACCTGGCTGAACAAGAGACTTATTCGTGTGAAAGAGATCTAGGGTTCCAATTAGACCACAAGTTGAACATGAGTCAACAGTGTGATGCGGCAGCTAAAAAGGCCAATGTGATTTTAGACTGCATCAATAGAAGTATAATAATAATAATCAATAGAAGTATAGTGTCTTGATCAAGAGAAGTCATAGTGCCACTATATTCTGCTTTAGTCAGGCCTCACTTGGAATATTGTGTCCAGTTCTGGGTTCCACAGTTAAAAAAGGACATTGAGAAACTGGAGCCACGTGTCCAAAGAAGGGCGACTAAAAGGGTGAAGGGTCTGGAAACCATGGAGCCCTTTGAGGAGAGACATAGGGAGCTGCTAGGGATGTTTAGCCTGGAAAAGAGAAGGTGATAAATACTGTATATGAAAGATGTCATTCTGCAGCTTCAAAGAATAGAACGTGGAGCAATGGATGCAAGCTCCAGGAAAAGAGATTCCACTCAACATTAGGAGGAACTTCCTGAGAAGTAAGGGCTGTTTGACAGAGGAACAAACTCCTTCCTTGGAGTGTAGTGGAGTCTCCTTCTTTGGAGGTCTTTAAACAGAGGCTGGATGGCCTTCTGTCAATGGGGATGCTTTGAATGAGAGTTCCTGCATGGCAGAAGAAGGGGGTGGGACTGGATCAGGGCTCTTTTTGGGGTCTCTTCCAACTCTAGGATTCTATGACTTTAAATGGGTTAGGAAATCAAATATACAGGGTGGATAGCAGTGGGGCCATTGAGGGTGTGCAAAGGGCTCAGACCACACCAAGTGATGCAACAGAGGAGGGATGACACCCTGCCCTTCAGGGCTCCTCCACAGCCCAGCTTTCTCTTTCAGGAGAGTCTCCAGAGGAGGAGAAGGAAGGTCAAAGAGCCCCATCCCTGACCAAAAGCCCTGTCCCCTGAAACAGGTGACCCCCGGGGCAGGGATGGCACCGGAGGACAGCATGCGGAAAATAAAGGACGTGTCTGAAAAACACGCATGCCCTTCGACTGTCCTGGTTTGGTAAGGATAGTCCTGATCCATCCTTTCCCATCCCAATTCTTCCGCTGCTTTTGAACTGCCTCAGCTTCTCCTTGCACCTTTCCCCTTTATCCACAGCTTCCTTCAATGGCTGCAAACTGAATCCGAAATGCAAAAGCAATTTGTATTCCATTAACTCCTCTGGCTTGTGCTTTCTTCCCTATTAACAACTTTTGCCACCTTGCCCACCCTCCGATGGCGCTTCGCCACACATGTGTCCCAGTGTTATATTTGTGAAATGTTGGCGGGTATGTAATAACGGAGACCCATATGAATATGTTAATGAGGAAGTCTGTGAAGATTTTTTGGGACCCAGCATGATGTCTTGGGCTGAGTGTGGGGACAGGGCTCCAGGGACAAGGGTTCAAATCCCCATTTGGCCACCAAACCCACTGCGGAAGGCAATGTCAAAACCCACTCTGAACAAATCTTTCCGAGAAAGCCCTCTCATAGGTTTGCTTTAGGGTCGCCATAAGTTGCAAACAAATTGAAGGCATACAACAACAACAACAACAACAACAACAAAACAACAACCATGAAAAGGAAGTGGAAGAATGTTGTTGTTTTTAATAACGGCTTGAAAAGAAGTATTAGATAATATTGCAAGAGTATGGCTTCCTTTCCTTTAAATGCGTTGGCACAAGTCTTGGTTTTTGCAGAAAAAGCCACAGCGGCAGAGAAAAGCCAAACAGACCTTTTCTGCTGCGGAGCTTTTCTGAGAATCCTTGCGATCGGAAACGAAGCTCAGGAAACAACGCCAGGAAGCCTCTTGCTGGGCCTGAGGTCAAATCAGAGGGGAGCCTCTTTGCCTGACCTCAGTCACACCGAAGACGGACTCTTGTTTTCTGCTGCTCCAGAGAACAGGACCCAGAACAACGGATGCAAGCTCCAAGAAAAGAGATTCCAGCTCAACATTAGGAAGAACTTCCTGACAGTAAGGGCTGTGCGACAGTGGAACACACTCCTTACTCAGAGATTGTGGTGGAGTCTCCTTCCCTGGAGGTCTTTAAACAAAGGCTGGATGGCCATCTGTCAATGGGGATGCTTTGATTGAGAGTTCCTGCATGGCAGAAGAAGGGGGTTGGACTGGATGGCCCTTGTGGTCTCTTCCAGCTCAATGATTCTATGATTCTATGATGGATCTACTCTGCTCTCCATGGTCTAGATCTCCGGTGCCTCCAACTTTATTTCAGCATGTGAAGAAAGCAACACAGCAATCTTAGATTCCGCACCACAGAGGTGTGCAGGAGGAGCCCATTCCTTCCCTCCATCTCTGTGGTGTCAAATCTAAAAGCCCTGGTATCTACAGTTCTAGATGTTCAGATAACAGCAGCTGAAAGGGGAGAAGTGGAACCCATTCAGTCACTGACACAACAAATGGACAAGAAGAGTAAACCAAAACTAGCCAGCGGCTGATGCGCTCCATTCAGTTCTGCAAATGAAGCTGGGAACTTGGTTAATTTGAAGCCAGGATGGGGAATTAATTGCAAATGCAGAAGCTGCAGCCCCCTCTTCTCTCTACATCAAAACCTCCACCGCCTTGGCATTGGCAAGGCCTGCGATCTGTTTTTCACTCTTTAATGGAGGTTTAAAAAGTTTGGTGTTAAAACGTTTTTGGCGGGGCGCACATTCTCTGGCCTGCAGCTCTCCCGAAATCTTCCACTCTTTGTTGTTGTTCTCTGTCATGACTGGACCTACAGAGAGTTGGTGGATAAGCCTATTTATTAAGAGGGTCCTTGCATCCCCTCTGAAGCAATGCCTAGTACAGTACTTTCTTTCAGGGGTTTTACTGCCTCAAAGGAAAGAAAGTCAGGAAAGAAGCCTGAGAAAAAGTTCTGGAAATCTGGGCAGGAAAATATTCAAAAATGGCAAAGGGGACCTTCTCTCCGGCCCCAAGAATAATCTAATCCAACTTTTGCAACAGAACAGGTCAATCTTCTTTATAATAATGAATGCTGATGTTTCCTTTTGGAAAGGGGCCAGAGCTCAGTGGTGCAGCACAAACTTTGTGCAGACAACGGTCCCAGGTCTCAGTTTCCACACAGCAACTGTTTTTTATCTTCAGGGAGGAATAGGAAAGCCCCTGCTTCTTAAATCCAGAAACTCTGTACCAGTCAATGTAAAAATGCTGGAGATTTATAAATCCCCCTGGTTGCCCCAATCCATCTTTGGGAAGTGGCTCTGCTCTCTTTCTTGCCAGAGCCACCCACTTTTGCAGGGGCAGGTTATGGGAGCTCTCCATGGTGTGAGCATATTCCAAAGCCAGGTTCAGCCGCATTCTGTGCTGCATTCACATGGGCGGAAATACCCAAGTTTTTTGACACCGCTTTAACACTTTCTGGCTCAAGGCTATTGGAATTTGGGAGTTGGAGTTTGTTTTTGGCCCAGAGTGGAGGCATCCATTGCTCTAGTTCTCCATTGCTTCATCTAAGCTCGCTCTGGGCCCAAACACTTCCTAGATTCCATAGCTTGAGCCAAGGCAACTTTAACGTGGTGCAAAAAAGGTGGTTATTCCCCAATGTGAACACAGGCTTCCTTTGGTTTAGTTGAAGCCAGGATAGAGGAAACTAATTGCAAATGCAAAAGCTGCAGGCCTCCTCTATTTTGACATCAAAAACCCATCTCCGCCTTGGCATTGGCAAGGCCTGCGATCCCAGGTGGCTGTTCTGGTTGGTGGCCTCAGAGCTCCCCATTGACCCAAGGGCTCCAGAGGGAGAAGGGCTCCCCAGAGAAGGAACGGGGTGGTTTACTCGGGGGAGATAAGGGACCAGGGAGCCGCGCCTGTGAAGAGACAAAGGAAAGTAAAGTTTATAAGGCCAGAGTGGTGGAGGCACAGAGCCACCAAAACAACATCAGTCCTTGCTACGTTTGGGCCTGGCATTTCCATCTGCCCGTGTTAAAACAGAAACAGTCCTCTTGGTCTTTTTTTCACTTTAATTTCAAAACAAGAGCAGAATCGATGGAAAGCAACAACTCCTTCCGATGCCCATAGACTCACTTTGGTGTGGGGAAACGGCTTGGGGGCAATGGGCCACGCCTCCAGTCCAGGAGCACCAGCCAGGCTTGCTGGCATTCCTTGAGCCCCATGCCAACTGGCCAAGAGAGAGCTGGCCCACATGGCTATCTCTGGACAAGAGTGGCCTGGGAGAAGAGGCCCCCACTGGCTCCTCGGCTGGACCGGGGCTGACAGCAAGCGTCCCAAGAAAAACGGACAGCCCTTGTCTCTCCCTGGACACACACAACGCCAGGAAGCAACTGCCTTTTCCAGAACATTGGGTGGTTTACATCTGGCCCGAGTTAGCTGCCCTGGAACCCCCGATTGGGGAGAGAAAGGAGAGAGAGATAAATCTAATAAATAATAGAAGATGATGTATGGATGGATGGATGGATGGATGCGCATAGATAGATAGATGATAGGATAGATAGATAGATCGATAGATAGATAGATAGGATAGATAGATAGATAGATGCCCAAAGGCCACTGGTTGGTAGTTCACCATTGGGACCAGTTACTTGACTAGAGGTTCCTGAAAAATAGACTTGCTTGAACGTGCTGTTCTTGGTCCCTAAGTGACAGTCCGACCTAGCAAACCTGTGTCTTCATCCAGCAGTGAAGAAAGTAGAAGTGAAAACACACAGGACACAAAAGAACCTTCTCCTTTGATGGCATCTAGGGGTCTGTCCATTTAGCATCCGGTCTCCTTCTGTGCTGGCCAGAGGTGCTAAGCAACCCACAAAGTGGACATCGAACAGTGACTGCAAGACTGAGTGCTGTTCAAGTATATCCAGAATCAGGGGAAGATCATACTGCCACTCTAGATTACAACGCTTGGCCAGAGCTAACAAAATGAAATTCAACACAGAGAAATGTAAGGTATGCACTTAGGCAGAAATAAAAAGAAATGCACAGATTATAGGATATGGGGACACCTGGTGAACAACTTGAGATATCATGTGAAAGGATCTAGGAGTTGAACATGAGTGTGATGTGTGGCGACTTACAAACCAATGTGATCCTAGGCTGCATCAATAGAGTATAGGTCTAGATCAAGAGAATAATATAAACTAATAGAATCATCGAGTTGGAAAGAGAACACAAGGGCCACCAGTCCACCCCATTGCAATGCAGGAATCCAGCATCAAAGCATCCCCGACAGATGGCCATCCAGACTCGTTTGTAAACCTCCAAGGAGGAGGGACTCACACTCCGAAGAAGTGCCACTCTATTCTGCTTTGGTCAGGCCCCACCTGGAAATTGTGTTCGTTCTGGGGCAAAAACAATTCAAAAAACATTGAGACACTGGAGCCATGAGTCCGAAGAGGGCAACTAAGTGGGGAAGATCTGAACCATGAAGCCCTATGGGAACAACTGAGGGAGTGGGGATGTTTAGACTGAGACAAGAGCACGTTTCTCACTATGACCTCCCTTCAACTACTTAAATAGGGTTTCATATCACCTCTTAATGGTCTCTTCCCCGGCTTGCATTTTGAGGGTGATCTGGGTTTCAGGCACCTGGATGGAAATGAGGCTCGACGGGGGCGTGCGGCTCAATCCCAAGCAGAGTTAGACCCATCCTAAGGCGCTTGTAAAGCCTCCAGCCCCAGGAGTCGTGTTGCGTCTTGGGCTCTTACCATTCTTAGATATACAATTTGAAGTTGCTGTGCTTCCCATTGGCCTTTAGCTCAATGTAAGTAACCAGTTCTCCCTTTCTTACATCTGCAACTCTGCACTTTCGTAGAGGGATGAGGACCTCCTTTGCTCTGGAAAAAAGGAGAATCCGGTATGTTGCTCCGAGGAGGGTTCATGGTGAAGAAGGTTGTCATTGCCAAGGCCTCTGCACACCGTCTGTTCATCGACGAAGAAGCAAACTGCCAAAGCGGAGGGCTGTTTTGGTCAGAGACGGTGACAGCGTATGCCTTTAATCCCCCGATACACGGTGTAGCAAGGACTGCTCTGAGCCTTCAAGGTCTGAGGGCTTTGTCAGAGAAAGGGAATGGAAGCGCTTGAAGCGGAAGCTGTCGCAGTATTCGTAGCTGGATTTCCCACCTTCTTCTTACGGTGCGTGTGAAGTCTTATACAATTGCCACTGTGGCTGTACGCTGTGATGGGCAGACGCAAAGATGCGTCATTTTTTGGGCGGTTTCAGCGAGTTCTTCTCTCATTCCATGTGGAAACTGACCGTTGCCAGATTCCAGCGTACTTTCCTTCAAGACAGGGTCACTCTGAGTTGGGGCCCTCACAGCCGTTATATTGGTATCGAAAGAATGGGGGCCATGTCAAGGGACACGTCTGTGACACAGAAGACTCGAAGAAAACAGAAACCTAAAACACCGGTCCTCAATGCTAGAGTTGGAAGAAGCCCCCCAAAGGCCCTCCAGTCCAGCCCCCTTTTCTGCCATGCAGGAACTCACAATCCAAGCCCCTCCTCCCAGGGAAACGATGCCCATCCCGCCTCGCTTAAAAACAGCCTCCAAGGGGAGGGCTCCACTGTCCCATGGAGGCATTCAACATAGTAGGCAGGAGGCTTGACTGGGCCTAAGACTTAGCAGCCTCAGAGTCATTGCAAGGGACTGAAAACAAAACTGATTTGTCCCAGGAAAATTATCAACTATGAAAGGGGAGCGAAGAGCAGTCTGGACAACCGGCTGTCGTTTGTCTGGATCTGGAGATACTCATTTGTGTATCCATACTGCTATCTTATACCGGACTTAAAGGAGTTATGAAGGTATTGAGCCTACATATCCTCCAAATAAGTTCAGCCTTTGGAAGAGTTGAGAGTAAAATGCAGAAGGATCAGGATCCCTCTGAATGGGGCTCCTCCAGATTCTTCGCTGAAGAAAAGCAAGACCTGGCCATGTAGTAAGACCCTGGATCTGAAGGGCTGAAGTTGACCCCATCTTTTTTCGGTCCCTCCTTCCCTCCCTTTTTGGATCCCTTTGTACCTGATATTTCCTCTGTGAAAAGTCCCATCAGATGGAGCACCAGAAAGCCTTGGAGAGGGGCATGTCGCATGTTCACCCCTAAAAACAACCAAGGACAGGTTGGGGAAAAGGTCAGTACTCTTTTACTTTGCAGCTGGCAAAGTATTCCCTTGCTGAGTCCCCACAGAGAATGGGTCTGGAGGTGAGGCGCCTGGGCCTCCTGGTCTCTAGCAAAGGAGGCCGAAAGAGAAAGTAGGGAGAAAAGCAAGACCAGGGTTAGGTGTCCCTTGCCTCCTTTCTGTTTCTAGGAGTCCACTGTTCAAATTATGATACCCAAAATGCACCTAATGAATTGACAATGCTTTGGGGCTATTCGCTCTTCTCCTCTTACAAAATACTGGAGGTTGGACTTGCAGGGGAATCTTCAGAGTTTCTTTGGGGTCTCATCCTGAACATTTCCCATACATTGGACAGCAACTGGTTGCTGGAGAAAGAAATAGCACAAGCAGACAGAAATGGTTCCCAAAACCCCTATGTTAGGCCCCAGATGAAGGAGACCTATTACATCTTGAGATTTACACTTGTAGAGACCAAACAATAGGATTCGGCCATGATCCGGCTGGATTTTACCCATTGCTGTGGTCAAAATGATCAGGCGCTGTGACAGCCTAAATAAACTCTCTTTAGTTGTCTGCATTTTTAGGCTAGCAGAGGTTTTGCTGCTGCGCAAGTGTTAAGTGGCTGGCGTTGGATAGAAATGGAAACTGACCGTGATAAGTAATCTCCATCCGATCCCTCCAAGCCCTTCCAGGCCAAGCTCTCCCTGCTAGAAGTGAGGCAGCCTTGCCACAAAAAGGGATCCATCCCAATCTGACAGGAAGAGAGGTTGAGAGTGGAAGACGCTGCAGCCCAACGGAGGCTGGTGGGGTTCTCTCTTTTGGAGGCTATTGGTAATTTAATGATCCTAAGCCAGCCAACCGTTGGCAAGAGAAGAGAAGGCAAGGAAGGAAAGGCAATGGGTTCCACAGAAGATGGAAGGAGCCCCAGCCAATTTCTGGGCTGCTCTAGAGGAAACAAGTAAGCGCTCTGAGCTCCCCAATGTATATGCCCATTCATTGCTTCCAGTGGGATTGTCTCTCCTGCCATGTGTTCTCTCCACTCCTTGAGGTCTTGAAAATCCTAGCAATGGCCATGGACATTTCTATATCTTGATCGGCGAACGCAGCCCTCTCTCAGCGTTTCCGGTCTGTAATCTGGGGACTCCTTTGACCAAATCCTAGAACACGGGATGGAAGGACGGCTGGTCACGCCTTGAAGCCTGCGGCCGCAAGACCAGCATTTAACCATAGAACCACCAGCAATCATTAATAAATTAAGGCCATTAATTTAATCATAAAAACAAGACTGCCCAATCTCTGATCTTTCCCTTCTGCTGGCCCTCTCTTACTTTGGCTTCCTGGGGACTCACCGGCCGCCAACCAGCGGTAAGGCAGCCCACTGACCAAGCGTCCACATTGCCTTCAGACACCATTGCTGTGGCTGACCTTTGGGGGGCCAAGGAAAAGACTGGTCTCCCCAGTTCATGGCTCTTACCTTTTTCTCCCTTTCTTCATTTGCTCTTGGGGTCCTTTGTGTCACAGAAGTGTAGTTCCTTCCACAGGCAAAATAGGCCATCAGTTCACACCAAAACCTCTGTTGCCGCTCAAGCTCCTGAGCCACAGAAGAGTTTATGCAAAAAAAGCACACACACTTTCCGAAAGCAAAGACCAAAAAGCAAAAGAGGAGAGGTCAGAGAAAAGAAGGTGAGAAGGAAAGAGTTGGTGTCCCTCTGAAACAAAAGTGCGAGGCTCAAACAGGCAGAAACGGACAGATTAAACCAATGGAAGAACTGACCCATTTTTGAGATCCATCCCTGTCTCCATATAAAAGAGCAAACATGAGGGAAGCGATAGGAAGAGCTGTAAAACGACATATAATGGAATAGAGGGACAGGTTTATAAATTTGCAGATGACACCCAACTAGGAGCGTAGCTAATACTCAGAGGACAGGATCAAATTCAAAATGACCTCAATAGATTAAAAAGCTGGGCCAAAATAACTTCAACACAACGAACATGTAAGGTCTGCCATTAGGAAGAAAATGAAAAGCACAGATAGGATGATGGGGGAGAGACCGTGCAACAAGAGACTTATTCGGTGTGAAAGAGATCTAGGGCTCCAATTAGACCACCAATTAACATGAGCAACAGTGTGATGCGCAGCTAAAAAGGCCAATGCATTTGGGGTGTTATGTTTAACTTCGTTCTGGAAATGAAAGCGGTTGCTGTTGTTTTTGCCTGTTATAACATTAGTTGGAAACTTCCTGCTTTTCCGTTGTTGCTGAAATGCATATTTTTTAGATTCAGAATCCTGATAATGAGAACAATTGCATTCCAGATTTTTAAACTGTGATGTGACTGAGGAGAATGAAAAGGCCTGTTGCAGAAGTCTGCCTTTCCCTTATGGAGAGCCATAGGAGAACGCTGTGGCAGGCCATCAATGCTCTTTACTCTCCCTCCTTGGATGGCACTTTAACTCAGAGATAAAATGCCTGAACCGAGTTAGAGATTTCCTGCAAAAGATTTCTCTCTGATCAAAATGCTGAATTGAACTTAAGGAAATAATAATAGCTGCATCTGCTCTGCAGAATTAATTTGGGGTCCTAGTCTTTGGGGCAGCAGAAAGCAAGTCCAAGGAAATGGGATTCCAGCCCAAGGCGATGGTGGTACCTACAAAGACATGGGACACTCTTGCAAGGGCTGCAGTTTGCCTTTTCTCTAAGGAAGCCACACCTGTCTCTGAACATTTCCTGCAGCTCTCAGCCTTTTAGCTAAGATATGCAAAACCATCAGCCACACATTGACTGCAATTCCCACCCCATCCTTCTCCTTCCTGGAAAACCATTTGGCACAGAGCTAATCCATTCAGTCTTTGATTTCTTCCCTTGGGACACATTTTACGGTATAAATGTTAGTGACCGCACACTAGTCCCTTGGTCCAGTTTCTGAGCAGACCGGCCTGCTCTTGGTCTGGCTGGGCTCCTCAGTAAACTGACCAACCCATTTGCCAAGGCAGCGATGGAGCCCTTTTCTGTTCCAGACCGCCATTGATTGGGACCAAGCTTCACAAATTGGTAAAGTGACACCATTTGCAAGGTCTTTCACTGTTCATCATTTCCTACCTTTGTTTTGTTAGCTCTTGTGTGTGTGTCTATAATTTATTTCCTTAATAAGATTACAAAACTAATTCGGAAATTGCCTCTGGAGTTCTCTGTGATTTGGAAGCAGTATAAACAGGGTTAATGCCAAGGCCGATGTTGCCTGGGCCACAATATCAGAGCTATTAAAATCACTCTGAAACATAGTAAATTCTGGGTGCCCTCCAAGGACCTCATTGCCATTGTGGTAGGTCCCCCCCTCCAAGAATTCATTTGGTGCTGAGCACAGAAACACATGAATGCTGTAAAAGAAGCTTTATTTGTGGCAAAACAGGTGCAGCAGGGGTTACACGGCGGAGAAAAGCAAAACAGCTCTATTGCTGATGGGTCCAGATCCCCTCACTGAGGCCCCTAAATAACTAATGCCACACCTGGCTAACAATGCAACCCCCATGGCTGGCTAAACCAGGAGGATCTGGGCTGGGGTTCAGTGCTTGGAAGTGAAGCTGATGGAAGATGGACTCCCAGGGTTCATTCAGGGCAGAAGGAAATAAAGGAAACCACATTTTGCAAGTGTGACCCATCTCGCCACCCATCATCCCCAGAATTGTGCAAGTAGCTTAGCATTAGCAACAGGGGGAAATGCACTCTGCAAGGCTGTCCTCAACTTCTGCCTCTTTCCCCACCATCAAACTTCAGAGCAAGTGCAAAGGGTACAAAGGAGACAAAGGCAAATACAAATGATATAAATACCAATACAGCTGTTAATGTCTGGCCATGATGCTGGTGAGGAATCCAAAGCCCATCTGTTTGGTGTCAGAGGCTCAGCTACAGCATGCCCCAGTTTTGCCAAAAACCAGTTGTTGGAATTCCATTTTGCTACTGAAATGGGAAGAGGAGGGAAACTTTGGGGACCCAAAAGCAAAGATCTCTGGTAGGCAATTCTTCTAAGTTCATCGTGGCATGATCTCTAGTGCAGATGTTGGCAGCTGTTGGGGGTTAAAGGTCTGTATTAGCCCCTCAAGAGATCCTGAAGGACTGCAAACCCCCCACTGCCCCCCCTAAAATGGTGATTTCTTCCCCTGAAATGTCCCCCAATGGATCCTGAAGGGCCGGGAGACATGTTAGACATATATGTCTGGCTTTCTCTGGCTCTTTTTCCAAAAGGAAGCGACACACACACACTCCCACAAATGCTACCCAGGGAGTAGGGGAGCCATAGAATGGGATGAGCTGGGATGTGGAAGAAATGGGTCACCATAACTCAGGGATGACTTGAAGGCACACAAAAACAACGGCCTTCTCTGCACAAGCAGGAGATTGTGAGCCACCAGAATCTGATCAGCCCCAAAGTGTTTTGCATCTGCCTCTTGCAGGACCGACCTGGGCTTGGCAGTCGAGGCTGAAGAGTCGCAGGAAGTTCATCTTGGTTTCCGCACAAGAGAGGAAGCAGTGGTTTACAAGAAACTATAACAGCCTCAGTGGCTTTGACACAAAAGACACCTGCGTTCCAAATATGTTTTGCGTTCTCACAGCGTTTCCTTGCATGACAGAGCACAGCTTTCACTTTCGTTGTTATCACTCTTTCAATGGAGGGGGGTTAAAAGTTTTTGGGGGCCGACATTCTCTGGCTGCAGCTCTCCCTGAATCTTCCACTCTTTGTTATGTTCTCTGTCACTGACTGGACCTACAGAAGAGTTGTTGGATAAGCCTATTTATTAAGAGGGTCCTTGCATCCCCTCTGGAAGCAATGCTAGTACAGGACTTCTTCAGGGATTTTCCTGCCTCAAAGGAAGAAAGTCAGGAAAGAAGCCTGAGAAAAGTTCTGGAAATCTGGGCCAGGAAAATATCAAAATGGCAAAGAGGGGACCTTCTCTCCGGCCCCAAGAATAATCTAATCCAACTTTTGCAACAGACAGGTCAATCTTCCTTTATAATAATGAATGGCTGATGTTTCCTTTCTGGAAAAGGGCCAGAGCTCAGTGGTGAAGCACAAACTTTGTGCAGACAAGGTCCCAGGCTCAGTTCCAACAGCAACCTTTTTATCTTCAGGGAGGAATAGGAAAGCCCCTGCTCTTAAATCCAGAACTCTGCTACCAGTCAATGTAAAAATGCTGAGATATAAACCTGCCCCATGGTGGCCCCAATCCATCTTTGGGGAAGTGGCTCTGCTCTCTTTTGCCAGAGCCACTCCACTTTTGCAGGGGCAGGTTATGGGAGCTCTCCATGGTGCTGAGGCATATTCCCAAAGCAGGTTCAGCAGCATTCTGTGGCTGCATTCACATGGGAGAAATACCCCAGTTTGACACCGCTTTAACACTTTTCTGGCTCAAGGCTATGGAATTCTGGGAGTTGGAGTTTGTTTTGGCCCAGAGTGGAGCATCCATTGCTCAGTCCATTGCGTCATCTAAGCTCCGCTCTGGGCCCATAACACACTCCTAGAATTCCATAGCCTTGAGCCAAGGCAATTAAAGTGGTGCAAAACCAGGTTATTTCCCCAATGTGAACACAGTCTTCCTTGGTTAGTTTGAAGCCAGGATAGGGAACTAATTGCAAATGCAAAGCTGCAGCCTCCTCTTATTTTGACATCAAAACCCATCTCCGCCTTGGCATTGGCAAGGCCTGCGATCCCAGGTGGCTGTTCTGGTGGTGGCCTCAGAGGCTCCCCATTGACCCAAGGGCTCCAGAGAGGAGAAGGGCTCCCCAGAGAAGGAAAGGGGTTGGTACTCCGGGAGATAAGGGACCAGGAGCCGCGCCTGTGAAGAGACAAAGGAAAGTAAAGTTAAGGCCAGAGTGGTGGAGGCACAGAGCCACCAGAAACATCAGTCATTGCTACGTTTGGGCCTGGCATTTCCCATCTGCCAGTGTTAAAACAGAAACAAGTCCCTCTTGGTTTTTCACTTTAATTTCAGAAACAAAGCAGAGCGATGGAAGCACAACTCCTCCGATGCCCCATAGACTCACTTTTGGGGTGGGAAACGGCTTGGGGGGCAATGGGCCAGCCTCCAGTCCAGCAGCTACAGCCCAGGCTTGCTGGCATTCCTTGAGCCCATGCCAACTGGCCAAGAGAGAGCTGGCCCACATGGCTATCTCTGGACAGAAGTGGCTGAGAAGAGGCCCCCACTGGCTTCCTTGGCTGACCGGGGCTGACAGCAAGCGTCCCAAGAAAACGGACAGCCCTGGTCTCTCCATGGCACACACAATGCCAGGGAAGCGACTGCCTTTTCAAGAACATTGGGTGGTACATCTGGGCCGGAGTTAGCTGCCCTGGAACCCAGATTGGGAGAGAGATAGGAGACTAAATAAATAATAGAAGATGGATGGATGGATGGATGGATGGATGGATATAGATAGATAGATAGATAGATAGATAGATAGATAGATAGATAGATAGATAGAT
>NC_056527.1:724285-725176 GCF_019175285.1 Sceloporus undulatus | reverse complement strand
GCCCAAAGGCCTAAACTGGTTGGGTAGTCACCATAGGGAACAGTTACTTGACTAGAGGTCTCCTGAAAAATAGACTTGCTTGAAAGTGCTGTTCTTGGTCCCTAAGTGACAGTCCAGACCTAGCAAAACTTGTGTCCTTCATCCAGCAGTGAAAGAAAGTAGAAGTGAAACACACCAGGACACAAAAGAACCTTCTCCTTTGATGGCATCTAGGAGGTTCTGTCCATCTAGCATCCGGTCTCCTTCTGTGGCTGGCCAGAGGTCTCCAAGCAACCCACAAAGTGGACATGAAAGTGACCTGCAAGACTGAGTGCTGTTCAAGTATATCCAGGTCAGGGGAAGTCATACTGCCACTCTAGATTACAAAGCTTGGCCAGAGCTAACAAAATGAAATTCAACACAGAGAAATGTAAGGTACTGCACTTAGGGCAGAAAAAAGAAATGCACAGATATAGGATTATGGGGGACACCTGGCTGAACAAGAGACTTATTCATGTGAAAGGAATCTAGGAGTTGAACATGAGTGCGATGTGGCAGCTAACAAAGCCAATGTGATCCTAGGCTGCATCAATAGAAGTATAGTGTCTAGATCAAGAGAAGTAATAAAATAATAGAATCATAGAGTTGGAAGAGACCACAAGGGCCACCCAGTCCACCCCCATTCTGCCATGCAGGAAATCCAGATCAAAGCATCCCCGACAGATGGCCATCCAGCCTCCGTTTGAAGACCTCCAAGGAAGGAGACTCCACTACACTCCGAAGAAGTGCCACTCTATTCTGCTTTGGTCAGGCCCCACCTGGAATATTGTGTTCAGTTCTGGGCAAAACAATTCAAAAAGGACATTGAGACACTGGAGCCATGAGTCCGAAGGAGGGCAACTAAGATGGTGG
>NC_056527.1:710697-724185 GCF_019175285.1 Sceloporus undulatus | reverse complement strand
TCAAAACCTCCACCGCCTTGGCATTGGCAAGGCCTGCGATCCCAGGTAGCTGTTCTGGTGGCGGCCTCAGAGGCTCCACATTGACCCAAGGGCTCCAGAGAGGAGAAGGGCTCCCCAGAGAAGGAAAGGGGTTGGTACTCTAGGAGATAAGGGACCAGGAGCCGCGCCTGTGAAGAGACAAAGGAAAGTAAAGTTAAGGCCAGAGTGGTGGAGGCACAGAGCCAGCAAAATCTCGGTGGTTGCTACGTTTGGGCCTGGCATTCCCCATCTGCCAGTGTTAAAACAGAAACAAGGACGTCCCTCTTGGTTTTTCACTTTCCTTTCAGAAACAAAGCAGAGCGATGGAAGCTCCATAGACTCACTTTTGGGGTGGGAAACAGCTTTGGGGGGCCAGTGGCCAGCCCCCAGTCCAGCAGAAGAGGCAACCACTGGCTTCCCTGACTGACTGGGGCAGATGGCAAGTGTCCCAATAAAATGGAGAGGGACACCCCTGGTCTCCCCATGGCACACACCAAACCAGGGAGGCTACTGGCTTTTACGGAAAACAGGGTGGTATTTTTGGGCTGGAGTTAGCTGCCCTGGAACCCAGATTGGGAGAGAGGCAGGAGACTAGATAAATAATAGAAGATGAATGACTGGAGAAAGGGGGGGGGAGGATGGATGGATAGATAGATAGATGATAGATAGATAGATAGATAGATAGATAGATAGATAGATAGATAGATAGATAGATAGATAGACAGATAGATAGATAGATGCCCAAAGGCCTAAACTGGTTGGGTAGTCACCATAGGGAACAGTTACTTGACTAGAGGTCTCCTGAAAAATAGTCTTGCTTGAAAGTGCTGTTCTTGGTCCCTAAGTGACAGTCCAGACCTAGCAAAACTTGTGTCCCTCATCCAGCAGTGAAAGAAAGTAGAAGTGAAACACACCAGGGCATGTAAGAGTTGTCTTCTTTGATGGAAGCTGTCCTCCTAGCATCCGGTCTCCTTCTGCGGCCAGTCGGAGGTTCCCTAGAAACCCACAAAGAAGACATGAAGGTGACCTGCAAGACCAGGCACTGTTCAAGTTTATCCAGATCCAGGGAAGCCCTAGTGCCACTCTATTCTGTTTTGGCCAGTCCTCACCAGGAATAATCCTGTGTCCAGTTCTGGGCACCACAGTTTTCCATAATGACATTGACAAGCTGGAGCATATCCAGAGGATGGTAAATAGGATGGTCAAAGGTTTGGAAACCATCCTTGACCAAGAATGACTAGGGATCTGGATAATAATATGTTCAGCTTGGAGATGGGAAAACTGAGAGGTGACATGACAGCCATCTTTAAATATCTGAAGGGATGTCACCAAGTAGAAGATGGAGTCAGCTTGTTTTTTGCATCTCCAGAGACTGGAACAAGAACCAATAGATTTGAATGAAAAGAAAAGAGATTCCACCATCAACATTAGCAACATCAGCACCTATGAAAATATTCAGGGGCAGCCATGCTGGTCATACAGCAAAGAAAAGCTCTATGATTCTATGGACAACTGAGGACAGATCCATTCCTTGGCCAAGAGTCATAGAATCCTAGGGTTGGAAGAGACCCCAAGAAGGGCCCTGATCTAGTCCTGCCCCCTTCTTCTGCCATGCAGGAACTCTATGTCAAAGCATCCCCATTTTGACAGATGACCATCCAGCCTCTTTTAAAAGACCTCCAAGGAAGGAGACTCCATTGCACTCTGAGGAAGGAGTGTGTTGCACTGTTACTTACCCTCAGGAGGTTCCTCCTAATGTTTAGGTGGAATCTCTTTTCCTGCAGTTTACATCCATTGCTCCATTGTGTCCTATTCTCTGGAGCAGCAGAAAACAAGTTTGCTCCATCCACAATATGGCACCCCTTCAGATTTTTAAACAGGGCTATCATATCACCTCTTAACCTTTTCTTCTCCAGGCTAAATATCCCCAGCATCTCCCTAAGTCTCTCCTCAAAGGGCTCCATGGTTTCCAGACCTTTCACCATTTTAGTCACCCTCCTTTGGACACGCTCCAGTTTCTCAATGTCCTTTTTGAATTGTGGTGCCCAGAACTGGACACAATATTATTCCAGGTGGAGCCTGACCAGAGCAGAATACAGTGGCACTACAGTGGTACCCCGGGATACGAATTGATCGCGTTACGAAATTTCCGGGGTATGAAAAAGTTAGCTTGGAAAAACCTGTTCCGGGTAACGAAAGATTTTTCGGGTTACGAAATTTTTTTCGGTGTGTTTCGGCGCTTTTTGGCACGAAATTTAAAAGCCGCGGCTTTCCAGCGCTAGCGGTTTCAGGTTGCGAAATCTTTCGGGTTACGAACGGTGCCGCGGAACGAATTAAATTCGTAACCCGGGGTACCACTGTATTACTTCTCTTGATCTAGACACTATACTTCTATTGATGCAGCCTAAAATCGCATTGGCCTTGTTAGCTGCTGCATCACATTGTTGACTCATGTTCAACTTGTGCTCTACTTGGATTCTAGATCCCTTTCACAAATATAAATCTTCTTCAGCCAGATGTCCCCCATAATCCTATATCTGTGTATTTCATTTTCCCACCCTAAGTGCAGTACCTGACATTTCTCCGTGTTGAATTTCATTTTGTTAGCTTTGGCCCAGCTTTCTAGTCTATTCAGGTCATTTTGAATCTTGATCCTGTCCTCTGGAGTATTAGCTATTCCCCCTAATTTGGTGTCATCTGCAAATTTGATAAGTCTGCTCCCAATTCTGTCATCCAGGTCATTGATAAAGATGTTGAATAGCCCTGGGCCCAGGACAGAGCCCCACTGGACACCTCACTGGTCACTTCTCTCCAGGAGGAAAAGGAGCCATGGCTGACCATCCTTTGGGTTCGGTCGGTCAACCAATTACAGATCCATTTAACAGTTACTTTGTCTAGTCCACCTTTTACAAGCTTGTTTGCAAGAATGTCATGGGGAACCCTGTCAAAGGCCTTACTGAAATCAAGATCTACTACATCCACAGCATTCCCTTCATCTACTAAAGTGGTCATTTTATCAAAGAAAGAGATCAGGTTTGTCTGGCATGACTTCTTTCTCTGAAACCCGTGTTGACTTTTTGTGATGATGGCATTGCCTTCTAGATCTTCACAGACTCTCCGTTTAATGATCTGCTCCAGAATCTTCCTGGGATTGATGTCAGACTAACTGGGGGATAATTGTTGGGATCCTCTTTCTTCCCCCTTTTGAAGATGGGGACAACGTTTGCCCTCCTCCAGTCAGCTGGGATTTCTCACATTCTCCAGGAGTTCTCAAAGACTATTGCTATTGAAGTGCTGTTGTTGTGTATTCCTGCATGGCTGAAGGAGGTTGGGTTACATATCCCTTGGGATCCCTTCTGGCTCTAAGATCCTAATACTTTGTTCTAGGATTCAATAGAGGAGGGAGTTCTGCTTTTTCTGCAAGAGCTCCTGACGTTGTTAGGCTTGCTTTTTTACTGGTATTTGGATTTCAGGCCACCTAAACAGAAGGTGAGGCTCAACAGGGATGTGCGGATCAGTCCCAAACAGAGAGGACCCATCCTAAGGCCTTGTAAAGCCTCCAGCCCCAGGAGTCGTGTTGCGTCTTGGGCTCTTACAGCTCTTAGATCCACAGTTGAAGTTGCTGTGCTTCCCATTGGCCTTTAGCTCAATGTAAGTACCTAACTCCATCCTTCCTCTCGACGTCCATCACACAGGGCATTAAGAATGTACTTCAGAGCACTTCCGAAGGTGGTGTTATGCCAAGCGCCCTCAATCCCCGCATTCTTGCCCTCAACGTGATGCTCTTCTGCGGATGGCATCGACCAGGGCCTCCAGCCCAACACCAATTAAAAGAACAGGTGGCAGCGATTACCCCATCCTCCCCAATGAGATTGCAGCTCGGTCTCCCAACCCACATCTGAGGCGGCTCCTCACAGGGGATCACCAACGCCCCCCCACGTCACAGATTTCGTATGGGACCTTACACCATGTGCTTAAGGCTCTCACAATTTGCCCCTTCAAGCCGCTGAAAAAAAAGAAGCCTCCCGAAAGTCCCTGTCGTGGAGAATTGCTCTTCTTGACTGCCATTCAACTCGGCCCGCAGGTACCCGAAGCTCTGTGTGCCTTACATTTCGCGAAAACCTCTGCATCTTCCGACCTGACTCGTCCTCTTACGCACAACCCCCCTTCATACCCAAGGTCAATTCGGCGTCCACACATCCAAGATGTCTCTTGCCATGCCTTTTCCCTTGCCTGGCGGAACTGAGCTAGAGAGGATCTGGCACACCCTGATGTCTTGCAATTCAATAAGTTTTATTACCTCAGATGACAAGACCATTCAGATCTCGGCGGACCCTCTTTGTTCTTATACGCCTAGGAGGAAGGAAAGGACGAAACATTGGTCTCCTTGACGCTGGCCTCGATGATCAGAGAGTGCATTGCAGCCTGCTACAATATCTGGGACTCCCGCCATCCGGAAGGCGTGCTTGTCACTTAACAGGACGCAGGCTACTTCAGCAGCATGGGCTACTGCAGCCCCCCTGGCCGAGATCTGCAGGGCCGTATTGGAAGACCCCCCTCTACCTTTTTCCAGGCACTTACCAGTCAGCTGAAGCTGCTTTTGTCAGGAGCGGTTCTTCAGCACCTCCTTCTGCCGTCTCCCCTTCGCAGCCACACCCCCCCCGAAATAAGAGCGGGGCTTTGGTAAATCCCAATTCTAAGGCGGATCTCACTTCTCCGCTGGGAAACGGTAACGTTGGTCTTACTGCTATACCGGTTCCATTTCAGCAGAGAAGGTTCGATCCTCCTCCCACCGAGGTGCTGCTGGGAGACTAAGGAGTTGTTGTGCGGCCTCCTTAGCCAATATTCAGCTAAAGAGTCACTGCTAGCTGATACAGAGTGAGGGGCCTCCTCTCAAATACAATTTTTTTGCCTCTGGCCTCAGCCTCGGCTATTTTCTTCATTGCTGGCTAACAACTGGACTCCTTGAGTCGCACTCCCATGGGGGGGCAGGGGGGTCCTTTTGTTGTTATTTTATTACAATTATGTCACTGCCTCTAGGGAGCTCAGCGGAGGGTACAACCAAAGTCTACGGAAGGATCGAACCTTCCCCCATGGAAATGGAGTATAACAGGTAAAGACCCAACCGTTCTATTATTATTCATTCTACTTATATTATTATTATTATTATTATTGAACTTTATTATAGAAAAAGCGCATGAAATTTACATCAGCGTTAGTACATACAATCTTTTAGTTCAGGGTTCCAGCCTCGGAGGCGTACAGTCTAAAAAGGACATGCGACAGCAGGAGAAGGACAAGGGGAGTGGTGGAGGGAGAAGGGTAGAGAGGTCCAGGCAGGTTTCTCTGCCTAAACAAGAGAGCCTGAGACCAAGGCAGATGGAACGGGAGGATAGGGCTTGGCTTCAAAAATGGAAGGTTACTCTTCATACAGGGAACAATAATACAGTACTCTCAAGTAGGAGGTAATACATATACAATACTAGACAATAGGGAAATGGTTCAATAAACAGGCACCACAAGAAGACACATCAAATTCCATTTCTATACTGCTTATCAGTGAACTAGCTCTCTAAGGTGTAAACAGTTTATCCCCTGCTCAGATCATTTGCCTCCAAGACGCTCATTTTTAAAGACGACAAATGATGGAAGACTGTGTCAACTTTGGAATCGAACTCAACAACCTTGTGGCTGCAGGATGGGCATTTAACCCTGGCGCCCCCTTATAAGGGTCAGCTCACGTGTGAAAGGAGCACGTGGAAGAAAAGAATGGAACTGCAGTCCAAGGAACCCAAAGTGCCACAAAACAAGCCGGCAGTGCCCCCCCCGCTTTTAAGAGGAGCTGCTATTGTCCCCCTGGAGTTTCCCTCTGTGTTCTGTGCGTACCAAAAAAGTCATGGCCCACCCCGGGCATTCCACAACGAAGGAGGATTCTCTGTACACAGAGATACACCAAGCGACAGAACCCCAGCTCCTACCGGATGAGGAATCTTTCGGCAGTCGTAAGAGCATCCCCAGTGGAAGTTGCGGCCACTGCGGGCATATCCAAGACGAATTCTGATCGGGACTGGCTCGTTTCTCCAGGTCATCTTCCATCCACCTCTCTGCCAAAAAAACAAGAATGTGAGGAAGCAGGAAAGATGTGACGCTTGAAAGCACGTGGTGCATGGAGAAGGGGAGGGAAAGCCAAAGACGGAAGGCAAAAAGGTAGAGCATGCCGCTGATCCTGAAAACAATGCAAGAGTCTTGCATGACTGCATGTCTTAGGCGAAAGTGCGACCCAAATGGGGGTTCCCTGGCCTTTGTCTGCAAGTCCTTGTGAGTTTCAAGATGAGAAAGACAAACAGTGGCCCCTGGCAATGGGGCAAATTTTATTGCCGTCCTCAACGTCCCACGATAGTCTCGAGGAGCACCAAGGTTCAGGTGCTCCCTTTTCTCTTTAAAAGGGCCAATAAGAACATCTGCTAAGGATAGGAAGTGCACTCCTCACTCCATGGAAAACAGAGGTAAGTCCAGGGTCCCCTGATGTAGGATGATGGCACTATCCAGACCCGACGATGAAACCTATGGAGGACGTGAGAATTGAGAATGGAAAGGAAAATGCGTTTAGAGTGATAACTAGGAATCCCCTTCTCCAGAAGAACGTCCTTTAAACTGCATTGTAATCGTTACATTAATAGCATAAACGACATGGTTATAACGTCTGACGGAGGGACAGGATGAACGTGGCTAATAAAGGTAAAGAGGCAAGGGCTCCCTTTTAAGCATTTGGGGAGTCTACTATGGGGCTCTTACACAACCTTGCAGTTTCCTTGACGTGCGGATAGGGACCTGAAAAATTCCCTTGGCTTTAGTCCGCAATTTCTTTGTGTGCATTTCATGGGCCACACTTCCTTTTATCCTAGAGATATCGCGTGTTCGTCGTATTATCAGGTCGATATAGATGGGGCGAGTGATGCAGGCATCCTTCCTTGCCCAAGGTAGGAGCCCAACGATGTTGTCTGGTCCTCAGAAGAGGATGGGAGAGCCGTCCTGGATGGAAGTTCAACCCCAAGAGAGAGAGAGAGAGAGCGAGAGCAAAAAACCGTACCTACTTCCATGAGCATTTTTCAAACGCAAAGCACAAGGATTTCTTGGACGAATCTTCTGAAATCTAGATGTATGCACTCTTTACTAAGCATGGACATGCGCTTATGGACATTTTATAGATGCTTAAGATTTTCTAAGCACTGTGATGTGAAATACCCCCCCCCAACGACAAACCACATACACACGTTTTCCTCCTTTGTGATGGATGGCTCAGCAAACTCCATCCGATTCCTTTCCCAGGTCTGGAAGTGCAGATGGTGTCACCACTACTTAATTTAGCTCAGTGACATTCGCATCGTTGCCCAGCTGCTTCAACAGCAAGTTCCTCGCTCTTCTGCGGACAGTGAACTGGAAAAGACAAAACTCTGGGGACCGCTGCCCCTTGGAGGCCTGCCTTGCAACTCTTAAGGGCATTGGTCCACCTCCACATCCCTGGGCACAGCCTTGCCCTTTGAGCACTCTCTGGTGCCCCCATGAGACAGATGGACCTTGAAAGCGCCATAAACTTAAAGCGGGGCAACGGAGAGTGCTGCCATTCATCCTGCTGCAATTGTATTCAAAAGGAAATGGACAGGCTAGCCAGAAAAAGATGGGTCATTGTAAGTTGCTTGCCCCTTTGATGGGCCACTGGTCCACCTCCACATCCCTGGCACAGCCTTGCCCTTTGGCTCTCTGGTGCCCCAAGAGACAGAGGACAGTGCTACATGAGCCAGAAGTTTATAGCGGGAGGCAACGGAAGCGTGCTGCCATTAGTCCCTGACTGCTGCATAGTATTCCCAAGGATGTACAAGGCTAGCCAAAAAGATGGTTCATGGAAGTGCCTTGCGCCTTTGAGGGCAATGGTCCACCTCCACTTCCCTGCACAGCCTTGCCCTTTGTCCTCTCTGGTGCCAGAGGCAGATGGACCTTGTACATGAGCCAGAAAGTTATTTCAGCGGAGCAACGGACTGAGTTGCTGCCATCATTCCTGCTTCTGCAATAAGTATTCCAAAAAGGGAATGGAAAGGCTAGCCCGCCGAAAAGATGGGTACTTGAAGTTGCCTTGCGCCTTTGCGAGCAATGGTCCACCTCAACCACCCTGGCCCCGCCCTGCCCTTTGGCCACTCTCCTGGCGCCCAAGAGCAGATAGGGACCCTTGTACGATGAGCCAGAAAGTTATTAAGGCGGAGCAACGGAAAGATTTTGCTGGCCATTCAGTCATGCTGCAATTTGTATTCAAAAAGGATTTCTCCCCATGACAAGGTAGCCAGAAAAGATGGGTCATGGAAGTTCGCCTTGCGACCTTTGAGGTGCAATGCTTCCACCTCCACATCCCTGACACAGCCTGCCCCTTTGGCACCTCTCTGGTTGCCCCAAGAGGCGATGGACCTTGTTACTATGAGCCAGAAAGTTATTAATTAGCTTAAAACTGGGAAGCAACGGAAGAGTGCGCCATTCAGTCTGCTTGGCAATAGTTTCCAAAGGAATGTACAAGGCTAGCCAAAAAAGATGGGTTCATGGATTGCCTTGCGCCCTTCTTTTGAGGGCCATGGTCCACCTCACATCCCTGGCACAGCCTTGCCCTTTGGCACCTCTCTGGTCCCCAAGAGCAGATGGACCTTGTCCATGAGCCAGAAAATCAAAGAAAGTTATTAAGCCGGGAGCAACGGACCAGCGTGCTGCCATTCAGTCCTGCTGCCCTTGTAATTCCAAAGGAGATGGACCAAGCGCTAGGCCAGAAAGATGGGTCATGGAAGCTGCCTTGCGCCCTTTTGAGGGCCACTGGTCAACCTCCACATCCCTGGCACAGCCTTGCCTTTGGCCACTCTCTGGTGCACCAAGAGCAGATGGACCTTGTACATGAGCAGGAAAGTGTATTAAGCGGAGCAACGGCAGAGTGTGCCATTCAGCCTGCTGCATATGTATTCCAAAAGGAATGGGGACAAGGCTAGCCGGAAAAAGATGGGTATGGAAGTTGCCTCTGCGCCTTTGAGAGCCCAATGGGTCTTCCACCTCCACATCTGGACAGCCTTCGCCCTTTGAGCACTCTCTGGGTGCCCCAGAAGCAGATGGACCTTGTACATGAGCCAGAAAGTATTTTAAGCGGGAGCAACGGAAGCGAATGCGTGGGCTGCCATTCAGTCATCCTGCTGCCATGTATTCCAAAAAAGGAATGACCAAGGCTAGCCAGAAAAGATGATCAGGAGTTGCCTTGCGCCTTTGCGGGCCATGGTCCACCTCCACAATTCCCTGGCACCGCTTGCCCTTTGGCACTCTCTTGCTGCCCCACAAGCAGATTGGACCTTGTACTCGAGCCCAGAACAGCAGAATTTATTAAGCGGGAGCAACGGAAGAGTGCTGCCATTCCGTCATGCTTTGCATTGTATTCCAAAAGGACATGGACACTGCTAGCCGGGAAAAAGATTGGGTCTGGAAGTTGCTTGTGACTTTGCGGGAGCAATGGTCCACCTCCACCCATCCCTGGACACCAAGCCCTTTGCCCTTGGCACTATCTGGTGCCACAAGCATCCGATATGGACCTTGTACATGCATGCCAGAACGTATTAAGCGTGAGCAACGGACGAGTGCTGCCATTCAGTCCCGCTGCAATTGTATTCAAAAAGGAATGGAACGGTAGCAGAAAGATGGGTCATGAGAAGTTGCCTTGCGCCCTTTGAGGGCCACTGTCCACATCCACATCCCTGGAACAGAATTGCCCTTTGGCACTCTCTGGTGCCCAAGAGCAGCTGGAACTTGTACATGATCCAGAAAGTTATTAAGCTGGGATGCAAAGGGAAGAGTGCTGCATTCAGTACTGCTGCAATTTTATTCCAAAAGGAATGCGACAAGGCTAGCCAGAAAAGATGGGTCATGGAGTTGCTTTCGCCCTTTGAGGGCAATGGTCCACCTCCACATCCCTGGCACAGCATTTGCCTTTGGGCACTTCTCTGGTGCCCCAAGAAGCAGGGACCTTGTTAATGGAGCCAGACAGGAAAGTTTTAAGGGGCAACAGCAACGGAAGGGTGCTGCCATTCAGTCCTGCTGCCCTTGTCTTCCAAAAGGATGGACAAGGCTAGCCGGAGAAAAAGAGTGTCATGGAAGTTGCCTGTGTGCCCTTTGAGAGCAATGGTTACCTCCACATCACTGGCACAGCATTGCCATTTGGAACTCTCTCGGTGCCAACAAGAAGCAGATGGACCTTGTACATGAGCCACGAAAGTTATTTTAAGCGGGAGAGCAACGGAAGAGTGCTGCCATTCAGTCCTGCTGCAATTGTATTCAAAAGGAATGGACACCGCTAGCCCGGAAAAAAGATGGGTCATCGGAAGTTGCCTTGCGCCATTTGAGGGGCAATGGTCACCTCCACACATCCTGGCACAGCCTTGCCCTTTGCGCCTATCTGGTGCCCCAAGAGAGCTGGACCTGTACATGAGCCACGGAAAGTTATAAGCGGGAGCAACGGAAGAGTGTCTGCCATTCACGGTCCTGATGCAATTGTATTCCAAGGAATGGACAAGGCAGCAGGAAAAGATGGGTCATGGAAGTTGCCTTGCGACCTTGAGGGCAATTCGTTCCCCTTCCACATCCTGGCAAGCATTGCACTTTGGCATCTCTATGGTTGCCCCCAAGAGCAGATGGACTTGTACATGAGCCAGAAAGTTATTAAGCGGGAAAAGGCAACGGAAGAGTGCTTTGACCATTCAGTCCTGCTGCACAATGTATTCCAAAGGACATGGACAAGGGTTAGCCAGACAGATGGGTCATGGAAGTTGCCTGCGCCCTTTGATGGCAATGGTCCACCTCCACATCCTGGCACAGCCCTTGCCCTTTGGCACTCTCTGGTGCCCCAAGAGCAGATGGACCTGTGTTCCCTGAGCCAGAAAGTTATTAAGCGGGAGCAACGGCAAGAGTGCTGCCCTTCAGTCTGCTCTTGCAATAGTATTCCCAAGCATGTACACTGGTAGCCAAACGATGGGTCATGGAGTTGCCTTGCGCCACTTTGCCGAGGCAATGGTCCACCTCCACATCCCGGCACAGCCTTGCATGTGGCACTCTATGGTGCCCACAAGAGCAAGATGGACCTTGTACCTGAGCCAGAACAGAAAGTTATTAGCGGGGAGCCAAACGGAAGAGTGCTGCCATTCAGTCCTGCTGCCATTGTATTCCAAAAAGGTATGGACAGCCTAGGCAGAAAAGATGGGTCATGAAGTTGCATTCGCGGCCCTTTGAGGGCAATGGGTCCACTCCACATCCATTGCACAGCCTTGCCCTTTGGCACTCTCTGGGCCACCAAGAGGCAGTGTACCTTGTACAGAGCCAGAAAGTTATAGCGGGAGAGAGCAACGGAGAGTTTGCCATTCAGTCCTGCTGCAATTGTATTCCAAAAGGAGATGGACAAGGCTAGCCAGAAACGATGGGTCATGGACGTTGCCTTAGTGTCCTTTTGACGAGCAATGGTCAACCTCCACCTCCCTGCACTCCTTGCCCTTTGGCACTCTCTGGTGCCCCCAAGAGCAGATCGGCCTTGTACATGAGCTAGGCAATTATTAAGCTGGGGGAGCAACGGAAGAGTGCTGCCTTTCCGTCCTGTTCCATTGTTATTCCAACCGGAATGGACAAGGTAGCCAGAAAAAGCAGATGGGTCATGGAAGTTGCCTTGACGCCTTTGAGGGCAATGGGTCCACCCTCCACATTCCCTGGCACAGACTTTGCCCTTTTGCACTCCTCTGGTTGCCCCCAAGATGCAGTATGGACCTTTTCCATGAGCCATGAAAGTTATTAAGCCGGGGTGGGAGGCAAACGGAAGCGTGCTGCCACATCATCTCCTGCTGCACTTGTAATTCCAAGGAATGTACAAGGCTAGCCAAAACGATGGGTCATGGAAGTTGCCTGTGCCCTTTGAGAGCACTTGGTTCCACCTCACATCCTTGCACGCCTTGCCCTTTGGCCCTCTCTGGTTGCCCCAAGAGCAGAGCAGATGCCGACCTTGTACATGAGCCAGGAAAGTCTATTAAGCGGGTGGCAACGGAAGGTGTGCTGCCCTTCAGTCCTGCGCAATTGTATTCCAAAGGCATGTACAAGGGCTAGCCAAAAAGAGGGTCATGGAGTTGCCGGATTTCTTGTGCCCTTTGCGAGCAAAATGGTCCACCTCACCTCCCTGGACAGCATTGCCCTTTGGCACCTTGGTGCCCAAGAGCCGATGGACCTTGTAATAGCAAGAAACGAAAGTTAATTACAGCTGGAGCAAGGAAGAGTTGCTGCCATTCAGTTCCTGCTGCCAATTGACAGCTTCACTAAAAGGACCCTTTATGACAAGGCTAACCAGAAGATGTGTACATGGACAGTTGCCTTGCGCCTTTGAGGGCAATGGTCCACCCCACATTCCTGCACCAGCCTTTGCCCTTTGGCATTCTCTGGTGCCCCATGAGCAGAATGGAACTTTGACAATGGCCAGAAAATGATTTAAAGTGGGAGGCACACGGAAAGACCAGAGTGCGCCATCCGTCCTGTTGCAATTGTATTCCAACAGGAATGCGACAAGGCCTAGCCGGAACAGTGGGTCATGGAAGTTTGCCTTTGTGCCCTTTGAGAGCAATGGTCCCCCTCCACATCCTGGGCACAGCCTGCCCTTTGGTGCCCTGTGAGCAGGGGCCTTTTGACAATGGCAGAAAATGATTAAGGGGGAGCCCAGGGAAAGAGTGCTGCCATTCAGTACGTTGTTACCTATCAAGAGGAGTCCTAAGAAGCTTCCATTATAATAGCCTTCTGACTCCCTGCCCGCCTGTGCCCTCAAGGCATTTACCTGATTGCAGTAGATTCAGCTGCTCCCCCCTTTTCCCCTGGGAAGCTTCCCTCTGGTTTTCTATTCTCTACAGGGGAGCTATCTTGGTGCCTCTGCAAACAGCTCTGTCTAATCACCCAGCAAGATTGCATTCCTCCTTTGCTTTGTCAGAAGTGGAAAAAAGTATGCATCAGAGAGGAGGAAGAATCACAGCAGAAGGAGGGGCAGTGGAGAAGATAATGGGGATTTCCAAAAGTCAGCGCTCACCACAAACTCAGGGCTAACAGAGGGGCAGGAGGTATCCTTCGCCTCAGACACACAAAACATTCCCTAATGTCCCTAGGGGTCTAAGAGTCAAGAAAACTCTTATGAGCGTTATGCGGCTGGCTGTTTAGCCTGGAGAAGAAGGTTAAGAGGTGATATGATACATAGCCGTTTAAATATTTGGAGGGGGTCAATTGAAGGGGAGCCAGCTTGTTTTCTGGCCTCATGTAACAGGACACTGAGGAATGGATGGAAGCTCAGGGAAAAGAGATTCAGCAAATTAGGAAAGCATTTCAGATTGGCAACCATGGGAGCCCTTGCGGAGAGACTTGGGAGCCTGGGTATGTTTAGCCTGG
>NC_056527.1:708921-710672 GCF_019175285.1 Sceloporus undulatus | reverse complement strand
AAGAGATGGTTAAGGAGTGATATGACAGCCCTGTATAAGTATTTGAAGGGGTGTCTCATTGAGGAGGGAGCAAGCTTGTTTTCTGCTGCTCCAGAGAACAGGACCCAATGGATGCAAGCTGTAGGAAAAGAGGTTCCAACTCAACATTAGGAGGAAATTCCTACAGCAAGAGCTGTTAAGACAGTGGAATGCACTCCTTCCCTGGAGGTCTTTAAGCAGGGGCTGGAGGGCCATCTGTCAAAGGGGATGCTTTGATGGAGAGTTCCTGCATGGCAGAAGAAGGGGTGGGACTGGATCAGGGCCCTTCCTGGGGTCTCTTCCAACTCTAGGGTTCTATCATATCCCTACTCTAATTGGATACTTGGGGTTTTTTTGTTGCTAACTGCCCTTGACGTGACCTTGTCACGGTGAGCCATTGGCCATTCCCCTGGCCCTCTTGTCCGGTCCCCCTCTGGTCACTCCTATTTTGCGCCAGGAAAGGCATGGCCTTTGCTTCTCCAAGGATTCTGTTCACATCTTCAGGCTACACAAAGCAAAAGGGTTTCATTAATAATGGACAAGCAGGGACCAAAGTGACATCCAAGGGACCTGTCATTAAATCCATAGGTTCTTGTCATTCTGTTGGAAGAGTGAGGACAGCCTTCAATAAAGAAAATTACTCTGCTGACCAAAAGGCCATAAGGAACCCAGAAAGGCCTCCTCAGGGCCTTCCTCCTCTTGCTCTTAGGAAGAAGGGATAGCTCTCAAAGAAAACGACAAAGCCTCACTCCTGGATAAGATACACTCCATATAGTACAGCATTGCATTAAGTCGGAGCAAATCTATGGTCAGAGGGGAAGCAGGGAGGCTTATTGTGGCTCATCTTGTGCATCAGCCTTGGCTAACATTCCCCAAATGCACAGAGAAATGTGTCCTGTGAAGGCGCCAGTCCCAGGACTTCCTCAGGAAAGGCTTGAAAACCCCTTCAAGAAGAGGAAGCATCATGGCTCCTGAAGGCCTAGGGCTGAGCCTCATCCCCAGAACCACAAGTCCAGCATCGAACAGAAGGACACAATGGGCCCCTCAGAGTCCTTATTTATTCTTGAAATGTACCCCTTGGGAAGCCCCCTCCTCTCCTCCTTAAGGCCCTCAGGGTTTTGGGGGAGAAGAACAAATGAGGGGCCAGGAGGGCAAGGTCCCTCTCCTTCTGTTTTAGCCGCTTCAAAATGGAGGGAAGGTTCTCCTCAGTTTGGAGGGACCAGTCCCCCTCTTCCACACTATTACACCATTCGATCCTGCTTTAATTGTCGTGGCTCATCTTGTCCATCAACCACAGGCAGCATCATGGCTCCTGAAGGCCTAGAGCTGAACCTCATCCCCAGAACCACAAACCCAGCATCAAGCGGAAGGCTCCGGGGCCCATTCTTAGGGACATCCTGAGATGGAGGGAAGGTTCTCCTCAGTTTGGAGGGACCAGTCCCCCTCTTCCACACTATTACACTATTTGATCCTGCTTTAATTGCCATGGATGCATCCTCTGGAATCCTGGGATTTGTAGTTTGGTGAGGCACTTAGATCCCTCTGGCAGGGAATTCTCAGTAGCTGATGAAAACTACAAATCCCAGCCATGATGATACTTAAAGTGGGTCTCTGTGCAGAGAGAGCTCTCAGCTGAATCAACCTCTCTTCCTCTGAGGGGGAAGAAGTCCTACATTTCTTTAATTTCACACAAAGACAGAGAAGGGGACAAAGGCTCGCCCCAGTAATAAAGT
>NC_056527.1:707473-708821 GCF_019175285.1 Sceloporus undulatus | reverse complement strand
TCTCCTCAGTTTGGAGGGACCAGTCCCCCTCTTCCACACTATTACACTATTTGATCCTGCTTTAATTGCCATGGATGCATCCTCTGGAATCCTGGGATTTGTAGTTTGATGAAGCACTAGGTCTCTCTGTCAGGGAATTCTCAGTAGCTGATGAAAACTACAAATCCCAGCCATGATGATACTTAAAGTGGGTCTCTGTGCAGAGAGAGCTCTCAGCTGAATCAACCTCTCTTCCTCTGAGGGGGAAGAAGTCCTACATTTCTTTAATTTCACACAAAGACAGAGAAGGGGACAAAGGCTCGCCCCAGTAATAAAGTAAAATGACCAGGGAGTGCCTGGATCCTTCTTTTCCTGAGGGGAAAGTGCTCTGAATTTAAATTCTTCTCTGCCTGAGGGAAATGAATCCACCTCAGACTGAACTAAAATGGGGGCCCTCAGAACCATTTTGGGGCTTTTTGAGATGTTTTTCCTCAGAGCTCCCCAAAGAGCAGCTGTCCCTCGGGATCAGGGACCCCCCAAAAAACATGGCTCGCTTTATTAGTCTGAAATAACTCTCAGCTTGTAAGGAAACCACCATTGGCAGAAACTGCCTCATCTGCAAGGCAAAAGCCAAAAGTGGCTGTGAAAGGAACTGCCTCCATTTCTGGGAAATGCTGTGACTGCATCAAAAATGAAAGTGCCCCCCTCCACCAGAAAAGCTATTTTCCATTGAACTAAAGGCAAACAGTCCTAACACAAAATGTTCCCCAGAGGCTTGCCTTAAAGCGTTGGCGCTTTCGCTTTCCCTATAGTCACAGCAATTCCTGGAAAAGGAATTCTGTTCATTTGTGATAAAACATTTCTTATCTAAACCTGAGAAACACCTGCCAATAATGCCCTTTCATACAGAACAAACAGGCACTCCCAACGCACAAATGACAGCAATCAAATAAAGACCACTTTGCAGGAGTGGTGTGTGTGTTTTGCATGCCCTCACTTCTTGTGGAGTTTGCATGAAAGCCATTTTTCACCCAAGCCAAACAAGTCCACCAAAGGCCTACACAAAATGAATCCAGAAATAGTAAGGGATATATATCGCAACACCAAGGGTTTCCTGGGATACTCATCCTAAAATGGTGGTGCTTTCGTTTCCCCTGCAGTCACTGCATTTCCCTGAAAAGGATTCCCTTCATTTCTGTTCAGCTTTGCTAAACCTGAGAAGCATCTGCCAACAAGGCCCTTTCTTGCAGAAATTCAAAACAGGCCCATGGAATTTACAAGGGATTAAACTGTAGCTGCTTATTCCAGTGCCCCAGTTCTCAACTGGTTTTATTGGTCTGTGTGTGTATACTGGCCATTACGAAGCATT
>NC_056527.1:700980-707373 GCF_019175285.1 Sceloporus undulatus | reverse complement strand
AATGCTTCGTAATGGCCAGTATACACACACAGACCAATAAAACCAGTGGAGAACTGGGACACTGGAATAAGCAGCTACAGTTTAATCCCTTGTAAATTCCATGGGCCTGTTTTGAATTTCTGCAAGAAAGGGCCTTGTTGGCAGATGCTTCTCAGCCAGGTTTAGCAAAGCTGAACAGAAATGAAGGGAATCCTTTTCAGGGAAATGCAGTGACTGCAGGGGAAATGAAAGCACCACCATTTTAGGATGAGTCTCCTAGGAATCACTTGGCGTTGTGATATATATCCCTTACTGTTTCTGGATTTTGTGTAGGCCTTAAGTGGACTTGTTTGCCCTGGCTTGGATGAAAAATGGCTTTGATGCCAACTCCACAAGTCTGACACGAAGTGAGGACAGGCAAAACACACACACCACTCCTGCAAAGTGGTCTTTATTTAATTGCTGTCATTTGTGCTTTGGGAGTGCCTGTTTGTTCTGTATGAAAGGGCATTATTGGCAGGTGTTTCTCAGGTTTAGATAAGAAATGTTTTATCACAAATGAACAGAATTCCTTTTCCAGGAATTGCTGTGACTATAGCCTAGGGAAAGCGAAAGCACCAACGCTTTAAGGCAAGCCTCTGGGGAACATTTTGTGTTAGGACTGTTTGCCTTTAGTTCAGTGGAAAATAGCTTTTCTGGTGGAGGGGGGCACTTTCATTTTTGATGCAGTCACAGCATTTCCCAGAAATGGAGGCAGTTCCTTTCACAGCCACTTTTGGCTTTTGCCTTGCAGATGGGGCAGTTTCTGCCAAGCTGAGAGTTATTTCAGAGTAATAAAGCGGGCCATGTTTTTTTTTGGGGGGGGGGGTTCTGATCCCGAGGGACAGCTGCTCTTTGGGGAGCTCTGAGGAAAAACACCCCAAAAAGCCCCAGAATGGTTCTGAGGGCCCCCATTTTAGTTTAGTCTGAGGTGGATTCATTTCCCTCAGGCAAAGAATTTAAATTCAGAGCACTTTCCCCTCAGGAAAAGAAGGATCCAGGGGGCACTCCCTGGTCATTTTACTTTATTACTGGGGCGAGCCTTTGTCCCCTTCTCTGTCTTTGTGTGAAATTAAAGAAATGTAGGACTTCTTCCCCCTCAGAGGAAGAGAGGTTGATTCAGCTGAGAGCTCTCTCTGGACAGAGACCCACTTTAAGTATCATCATGGCTGGGATTTGTAGTTTTCATCAGCTATTGAGAATTCCCTGACAGAGGGACCTAGTGCCTCATCAAACTACAAAACCCAGGATTCCAGAGGATGCATCCATGGCAATTAAAGCAGGATCAAATAGTGTAATAGTGTGGAAGAGGGGGACTGGTCCCTCCAAACTGAGGAGAACCTTCCCTCCATTTTGAAGCGGCTAAAACAGAAGGAGAGGGACCTTGCCCTCCTGGCCCCCATTTATTCTTCTCCCCCAAAACCCTGAGGGCCTTGAGGAGGAGAGGAGGGGGCTTCCCAAGGGGTACATTTCAAGAATAAATAAGGACTCCAAGGAGCCCATTGTGTCCTTCTGTTTGATGCTGGGCTTGTGGTTCTGGGGATGAGGCTCAGCCCTAGGCCTTCAGGAGCCATGATGCTTCCTCTTCTTGAAGGGGTTTTCAAGCCTTTCCTGAGGAAGTCCTGGGACTGGCGCCTTCACAGGAGACATTTCTCTGTGCATTTGGGGAATGTTAGCCAAGGCTGAGGCACAAGATGAGCCACAATAAGCCTCCCTGCTTTCCCTCTGGCCATAGATTTGCTCCGACTTAATGCAATGCTGTACTATGGAGTGTATTTATCCAGGAGTGAGGCTTTGTCGTTTTCTTTGAGAGATATCCCTTCTTCCTAAGAGCAAGAGGAGGAAGGCCCTGAGGAGGCCTTTCTGGGTTCCTTATGGCCTTTTGGTCAGTGGAGTAATTTTCTTTATTGAAGGCTGTCCTCACTCTTCCAACAGAATAAGAAGAACCTATGCATTTAATGACAGATCCCTTGGATGTCACTTTGGTCCCTGCTTGTCCTGTGTTAATAAAACCCTTTCGCTTTATGTAGCCTGAAGAGGCGAACAGGATCCTTGGAGAAGCAAAGGCCATGCCTTTCCTGGCGCAAAATAGGAGTGACCAGAGGGGGACCGGACAAGAGGGCCAGGGGAATGGCCAATGGCTCACTGTGACAAGGTCACGTCAAGGGCAGTTAGCAACAAAAAACCCCAAGTATCCATTTAGAGTAGGGATATGATAGAACCCTAGAGTTGGAAGAGACCCCAGGAAGGGCCCTGATCCAGTCCCACCCCCTTCTTCTGCCATGCAGGAACTCTCCGTCAAAGCATCCCCTTTGACAGATGGCCCTCCAGCCTCTGCTTAAAGACCTCCAGGGAAGGAGTGCATTCCACTGTCTAACAGCTCTTGCTGTAGGAATTTCCTCCTAATGTTGAGCTGGAACCTCTTTTCCTACAGCTTGCATCCATTGTGTCTTGTTCTCTGGAGCAGCAGAAAACAAGCTTGCTCCCTCCTCAATGAGACACCCCTTCAAATACTTATACAGAGCTGTCATATCACTCCTTAACCATCACTTTGCCAGGCTAAACATACCCAGCTCCCTAAGTCTCTCCTCATAGGGCTGCCATGGTTGTCCAGATCTGAAAGCTTCCTAATATTGAACTGAAATCTCTTTTTTCCTGTAGCTTCCATCCATACTCCCTTGTGTCGTATTACTGAGGAGCTGCAGAAACAAGCGTGGTCCATCGTCAATGGCCACCCCCCTCCAAATATAAACAGTGCTATTATCATATCACCTCAAACCTTCTCTTCTCCAGGCTAAACAGGCCAGCTCCCTAGCTCTCATAAGAGTTTTATTGACTCTTAGAACCCTAGGACATTAGGGAAGTGTGTTTTTGGGTTGCTGAGCAAGGGGATAATTGCCTCTTAGCCTGAAGTTTGGTGGTGACTGCGAATTGTGAAATCCCCATTTATCTTCTCCACTTTCCCCTCCTTCTGCTGTGAATTCCCTCCTCATCTTCTCTGCATACTTTCACTTCTGGACAAGCAAAGGAGGAAATCAATCTCTGCTGTGAGTAGGACATAGCTGTTTGCAGAGGCAACGCAGAGAAGAGCTCCCCTTGATATAACAGCAAAGCCAGAGTGAAGCTCCCATGGGAAAAAGGGGGATCATGCCTTAGATCTAACTGCAATCAGGTAAATGCCTTGAGTGTCACATGCTGGCATGGAATTCAGAAAGGCTAATTTAAGTAATGGCATCTTCTAGGACTCCTCTTGGTAAAATGTAGAATCAACGTTACTGAATGGCAAGCACTCTTCCCCTGGCTCCCCCTTAATCATTTTTCTGCCATTGTCAAAGTCATCTGCTCAACGGGGCAAACCAAAGGGCAAGGCTGTTCCAGGGAGTGGAGGTGGACCAGTGCTCTCAAGGGCCCAAGGCAACTTCCATGACCATCTTTTCCTGCCGTAGCCTTGTCCATTCCTTTTGGAAATACAATGCAGCAGGACTGAATGTGACAGCACTCTCCGTTGCGCCCGCTTAATAACTTCTGGCATCATGTATCAAGGTCCAGCTGCTCTGGGGCACAAGAGAGTTGCCCAAAGGGCAAGGCCTGTGTCCCAGGATGTGGAGGGGTGGACCAGTGCTCTCAAAGGGCACAAGGCAACTTCCATGACCCATCTTTTTCGGCCTAGCCTTGTCCTTTCCGGTTGAAATACAATTGCAGCAGGAATGATGGCAGCACGCTTCCGTTGCTCCCCGCTTAATAACGTTTCTGGCTCATGTACAAGGTCCATCTGCTCTTGGGCCCAGAGGTGCCAAAGGGAGGCTGTGCCAGGATGTGGAATGGACAATGGCCCTCAGGGGCGCAAGGCAACGTCCCCTGAAGACCCAGCTTTCCGGCTAGCCTTGTCCATTCCCATTTTGGAATACAATTGCAAATTGACAGCAGGACTGAATGGCATCACTCTTCCCTTGCTCCCCGCTTAATAACTTTCTGGATCAGGTACAAGGTCCTCGCTCTTGGGGCACCATAGAGTGCCAAAGGGCAAAGGGTGCAGGGATGTTGGAGGTGGAACCATTGCTCTCAAAGGGGGCGCAAGGCAACTTCCCATGACGCCATCTTTCTGTGTCTGGGGGACTAGCCTTGTCCAGTCCGTTTGGAATACAATTGCAAAGCAGGAACTGAAGGGCGAGCACCTTTCCGTTGCTCCCGCTTAATAACAACTGGCTGGCTCATGGACAAGGTACAGCTGCTCTTGGGGCACCAGAGAGTGCCAAAGGGCAAGGCTGGGGCGCCGGGATGTTGGAAGGGGAGCCTTGCCCTCAAAGGCGCAAGGCAACTTCCAGGACCCAGCTTTCCGGCTAGCCTTGTCCATTCCTTGTTGAATACAATTGCAAGCAGGACTGATGACAGCAACTCTTCCGTTGCTCCCGTTAATTACTTTCTGGCTCCATGTAACAAGGTCCATCTGCTTCTTGGGGCAAAACCAGAGAGTGCCAATGGCATGCTGTGCCAGGGAGGTGGAGGTGGACAGTGCGCGTCAAAGGGCATCAAGGCAACTTCCCATGACCCAGCTTTCTGCTAGCCGTTGTCCATTCCTTTTTGGAATACAATTGCAGCAGGACGGAAGGGCAGCACTCTTTCCGTTGCTCCCGCTTAATAACTTTCTGCTGCTCAGGTACAAGTCCACATTGCTCTTGGGGGCACCAGAGAGTTGCCAAAGGGGCAAAGGCTGTCCAGGGATGTTGGGTGGACCATTGCCCTCAGAGGGGCGCAAGGCAACTGTCATGACCCATCTTTTCTGGCTAGCCTGTCCATTCCTTTTGGAAACAATTGCAGCAGGAACTGAAGTGCACGCTCTTCCGTTGCGTGCCCCGCTTAATAACTTTCTGGCTCATGTACAAGGTCCCATCTGCTCTTGGGGCACAAGAGAGTGCCAAAGGGCAAGGCTTGTGCCCAGGGATGGTGGAGGTGGACCATTGCTCGCAAATGGCGCAAGGCAACTCCATGACGCACATCTTTCGGCTAGCCTTGTCCAGTCCTTTTGGAATACATTGCAGCAGACTGAATGGCAGCACTCTTCCGTGCTCCCGCTTATAACTTTCTAACTTTCTGGCCTCATGTCAAGGCCATCTGCTCTTTGGGGCACCAGAGAGTGCCAAAGGGGCAAGGCTGTGCCAGGGATGTTGAGGGGGACCATTGCTCTCAAAGGGCACAGGCAACTTCCCATGACCCATCTTTCCGGCTAGCCTTGTCCCATTCCTTTTGAATCTATTGCACAGGACTGGAATGGCAGCCTACCTTCCGTTGCTCCCGCTTAATAACTTTCTGGCTCATTACAGTTCATCTGCTCTTGGGGCACCAGAGAGTGCCAAAGGGCAAGGCTGGCAAGGGATAGTGGAGGTGGACCAGTGCACTCAAAGGCGCAAGGCAACTTTCATGACCGCATCTTTTTTGCTAGCCTTGTACATTCCTTTGGAATACTTTGGCAGCAGACTGAATGGCATGCACTCTTACTGTTGCTCCCGCTTAATAAAACTTTCTGGCTCATGTACAGGTCCATCTGGCCATTGGGGCACCAGAGAGTGCCAAAGGGCAAGCTGTGCCAGGGGATGTTGGAGGTGGACCATTGCTTCAAAGGGCCGCAAGGCAACTTCCATGACCCCATCTTTTCCGGCTAGCCTTGTCCATTCCTTTTGGAATACTATGGCAAGCAGGACGGAATGGCAGGCATCTTTCGTGCTCCCGCTTATAACTTTCTGGCTCATGTTACAAGGTCCATCTGCTCGTTGGGCACCAGAGAGGGCAAAAGGGAGAAGGCTGTTGCGGGAGTTGGGGTGGACCAATTGGCCCTCAAAGGCGCAAGGCAACTCCATGACACACTCTTTTTGGCTAGCCTTGTACATGCCCTTTGAAAAAATTAAACTATGCAAGCAGGACTGAATGGCAGCACTCCCTTCTGTTGCTCCCGACGAATAACGTTTCCTGGCTCATGTACAAGGTCCATCTGCTTCATGGGGCAACCAGAGAGTGCAAAAGGGCAAGGCTGTGCCAGGTATGTGGAGGTGGACCATTGCTCTCAAAGGGCGCAAGGCAACTTCCATGACCCATCTTTTCCTCCGGCTTAGCCCTTGTCCTTCCGTGTTGGAATAGCTATTGCAAGCAGGACTGATGGCGCACGCTTCCGTTGCTCCCCTCTTAGAACGTTCTGGCGCATGTACAAGGTCCATTCTGCTCTTGGGCACCAAGAGTGCCAAAGGGGCAAGGCTGTTGCAGGATGTGGAGGTGGACATTGCCCTCAAGGGCGCAGGCAACCTGTACCGACCCATCGTTTTCTGGCTAGCCTTGTCCATTCCTTTGGAATAGCAATGGCAGCAGGACGGAAGGGAAGCCTCT
>NC_056527.1:698343-700955 GCF_019175285.1 Sceloporus undulatus | reverse complement strand
ACTGGTTTTATTGGTCTGTGTGTGTATACTGGCCATTACGAAGCATTGGCTTTACTAAAGCCCATTTTAAAACATGAATGATAGATAGAGTGTGATTTGTGAATTAAAAGCAATTGTTGGCAAGAGCCTTTATTTGAAAGTCAGACTAAGAACGTAATCCATATTTAAGATACAGACAGTGCTCTGGCAGCCTATATAGCAGTGATGGCAAACCTATGGCACACGTGCCAAAGGTGGCACTCAGAGCCCTCTCTGTGGGCACACATGCTGTCGCTCCAGCACAGAATTTGCCAGAGTCTCTTACTAGAAAGCCAGAGGACATGGCACTTTGCAATAAATAAGTGAGGGCTGGGTTGCAGTTTGGGCACTCGGTCTGTAAAAGGTTCACCATCACTGCTATATAGAAAAGGAAAGAGTCATATAAAAGAGTTACTTGAATGCAATTTCAAAAAATTAGAGTACTTTAAGACAATGGTTTGCATAGTATGTAATGCATGGAGGCCTGTAAAAGGAGGGGCTTATAATAGTAAAAATAATAGATTAACCAAGCCAGGAGAGGAAGTATTCAGTTTGCCTTTTGTCGTTTTACATTTATGTATGTTAAATTTATATGTCTTTGTAGATTTTTCTTTTTATCTTTGTTGTTGGTATTTAATAGTAGTAGTAGTAGTAGTAGTAGTTGTTGTTGTTGTTGTTGTAAGCTTTGGCTTTACTGACGTTCTTCATACCAAGAAATTATCTCCAAATCCTCTAAACTGCCAGCTTTCTCTGTTTACTCTTGAGGTGCTGTTTCACATTGCTCCTCTATAATGTTTTGCAGTCTTCTCTATTATTGTTCCACTACGAATCCCTTGTAAATTTCATTTCCTTATTTTGTATTTACTAGATTTGACATTTGTTCCTGATCATGCATATCCAACGTCGCTCTCATTTCATTTCGTCATTCAAAACATTGCTTGTCATAATGTGGTTTAAAATCCCATTTGACGGCTACTAATTTCTGTCTGCATTTTGTTTGCATTTCTTGACCCGTTGCAGTAGTCTCCCTTTTAGTGCTTCTTGCTGTCAGTTTTGACTGCTGCTGTTGTTTACTTTTTGTGCAGAAACAAGGACAGTGGTTGTGTGTGTGTGAAAATGAATTTGTCACCAGCAAAAGTCTTGCAATAGCCAAAATAAATACAGCCCGCCCGTTAAATTACGACATCACACACACAGAATAGAGACATGCTCATATAGACATAACCTTTCCTGAGCCTGGGGTAAATAATGCCAACTCAGATTGTAGTAAAATGGGGCCTTTCAGAAATGTTGCTGGGTTTTGAGATGTTGTTGTTCCTGTGAAAGGAATTATCCCACTTTCTGGGAAACTGTGATTGTGTCAAAAGCGAAAGCTTCTTCTGATTCACAACAGTCCCCTCAACTGCCACAAAGCCATTGCAAACACAAAGCCACACAAAAGAAATCTGGAAACAGCAAGGGAATGTACTGAGACCCCAAGCATCTCCCTACAGTCACCATGGCCCCATACAGACAGGCCAAAATAAAGCTGCTTCGGGCCACCTGGAGATCAGCCCGTCTCCAAAGTGATGCATGTGTCCTAAGAGTCCAGAAGCCACGCCAAAGCCACCATCCAGTCCTAAGGACTGGAGCACAGCTTTGGGGCAGTTTCCTGACTCTTAGGACGCATGCATCATTTAAACAGCATCCCTCCAAAGTGACGCAAAGCAGCTTTATTCTGGCCTGTCTGTATGGGGCCCATATTTCCCAGAAAAATAAGGATGAATTCCCTTCCTTTCTCTTAAACTTTTCCCCATCTAAATCCGAGAAACATTTGCCAGCATTAATATCCTTGCGTATAGAGAACAAACAGGGCAGTCGCTCCTCAAAATCCCAAATGGACAGCCATCAAGCAAGAATGGGGTCTGTGTGTGTGCGTGTGTTTTGCATCATTCAGGCTTATGGGGTTTTCTTGGCAAGAGGGGCTTTGCCTTTGCCTTCCTCTGAGGCTGAGAGAGTGTGACTTGTTGAAAGTCACTCAATGGGTTTCCATGGCTGAGCAGCGGGGGATTCGAACCCTGGTCTCCAGAGTCCAGCACTCAGACCACTACACCAGGCTGGCTCTCTGCGTGGAAATGGTGCGTAGGATACACAAGAGTGCAGTTTGCAATCACAACGTCTTCATACGCATCCCACAGAGTGGGAGCATAATGCAGGTGGCTGCACATGGGAGGTGGCAGGGATGGGGCGAGTTCTGGCACCTGGTCCCCTCTGGACGATGCAGTATTTGGGGTGGGCACTGAATCAGCCAAGGAAGGGGTCAGCCTGGAGCAGGAATTGATGAGACTAGAGACTGCGGAGATTCAAGGAAAGTGAGTTTATCTAGTTACGCCAGCATCTCAAATAATATCAGAGCCCCGAATGAAGCATTCTGAGCATTTTGATAGGAAACACACAAATACATAGATCAGTTTTCCCCCTCCCCTCTTAGCTAACTGGGGCGCGTTATAAACAGGCCTTTAATACGCCCCCGTCATGTGCTAGGGGTTGGCCGAGGACCTAGAGTCCATACCGGCCTCACCCCTAGCACGTGATGGGGGCGTAAAGATGGCGGC
>NC_056527.1:691610-698243 GCF_019175285.1 Sceloporus undulatus | reverse complement strand
GCCAGCCTGGCTATGCAGAGCGGATAGGAATACTGAAATCTGTGAAAACAACAGCATTACTACACATAGCCCACTTTTAGGCAGCCATCAGCTCATCTCTTGACATTGCGTGACCAGGGCTGCAGCTCTCCCATCACGCTCTCCCCCTGAATTCTCCCTTAACCTTGCTTTCCTGCATGTCTTTAGGGCTTTTTTGTTATTTCCCCCTCTGTGTTCCATGCAGTTCCAACTCTTCAAAGGTTTTTAAAAGAAATAAAATTGAGTTGGATAAAGTTCTGGTAGAAGACGAAACAAAATTGACCTCAAAATTATATAAACTATTAATGGAGAGAAAATAAGAGCAGAATGTAATCAAAGAAGTGACCACAAAATGGTCAAGAGATTTAGGAACACAAATAGATTTGGAGAAAAGAACTGATCAATTCACCAACAATCAGGAAATTAGGGGAAATTACCTAAAGATGGCAAATCGCTGGCATCTTATGCCAGTAAAAGATTTATTAATTCTGATAAATCTATTAATACAATTCTGATAACAAAAATGGTTGGAAATGTAAAAAAGTTTCAGGATCTTGGATAGGCTTTTGGTGGACTTGTTTCTTCACAAAGAAATATTGGAATGAAATACAGCAAACCATTTGCAAAATTTTAGAAGTTAATTTTCAAACGATTCCAGACCTTTATTTACTGAATAGGACTCATAAGGTTAATAACATAAAAACTGAGAATAATTGGAGACAAGAATTATATTTGGCTACAATCACGAGGATCGTATAGACTAAATATTGGATGGAAAATTTCATCCCAGCTTTGGATATATGGCTCTTTAAAGCCCTTGAAGTTGTAGAGACAGATAAACTTACACAACTGTTGGATGGGAAACCAGTTTAAAAAAACAACAACCCAAAAAGAGGAATTTTGGGGGGTAAAATTGTAAAGAAAGATGGAAACAAAAACCAGAGAGATGGGAATTTACCATTATTATCTTGGATGTATAAAGGCAATATAATGTTGTTACCTATGATATAAAATATAATCTATTCAAATGGATACAAATATGGGAAATGCTTATATAAATAACATTATTGTTTGAGGGCTGTTTCATCTGGATGATAAGACAAGGATCAACAAAAGACTGAGACCCCACAACGAATACAACAGTTTATATAGAAGTTCTTGATTCATAATTGGTTAAAGAAGATATAGGACATAAAAATACAGAAAGGAGGTATATAAGATAAAGAAGATATTTTACGATGGAAATTGTTATGTTTTAAATTGTAAATAAATTAAAAATAATAATTTAGAGGAAAAATGTAAAAAGTTATTAAGAATAGCGAGGCGGAGGGGACAATGAAACGCATGCCTCCCAATTGCACAGCAGCGTCATTCACAAACTCCCATTGCCCACACTTGTTAGTTGCACAAAATTTGCACTGAGTTGATGTCCAAATTTCCAGTCAGTTCCCATCTCAGATCTCATGTCCAAGATCAGCTTCCCATCCCAATTTGCTATTCACACCCTATTGATATTTCTCATCTATTAACCATTTGCTTATCCGTGATGATAAATGTAATATCGCAGCCATTGGCAATGATCTTTGAAAACTCCTAGAAAACAGGAGAAGTCCCAGCCGACTGGAGGAGGGCAAACGTTGTCCCCATCTTCAAAAAGGGGAAGATGGAGGATCCCAACAATTATCTTCCAGTTAGTCTGAGATCAATCCCAGGAAAGATTCTGGAGCAGACCATTAAACAGAGTCTGTGAAGATCTAGAAGGCAATGCCATCATCACAAAAAGTCAACACGGGTTTCAGAGAAAGAAGTCATGCCAGACAAATCTGATCTCCGTCTTTGATAAAATGACCATCTTGGTAGATAAAGGGAATGCTGTGGATGTAGTATATCTTGATTTCAGGAAGGCCTTTGACAAAGTTCCCCATGGCATTCTTGCAAACAAGCTTCTAAAATGTGGGCTAGACAAAGGAACTGTTAAATGGATCTGTAATTGGTTGACCGGCCGAACCCAAAGGATGGTCAGCCATGGCTCCTTTTCCTCCTGGAGAGAAGTGACCAGTGGGGTGTCCAGTGGGGCTCTGTCCTGGGCCCAGTGCTATTCAACATCTTTATCAATGACCTGGACTGTCTTTACCCTGTCTTCATTCATAAGTAGAAGGAGAAACCTCCTCCGTGCAGCATGATCTAGGGACAGACTCTTTTCCTGCTCTTCAATGACGTAAAGCAAATATTATTTTATTTAGGTCTTTATAGCCCGCCCTTCAGCCTATGGATCAGTGCCGCTTACATTTATTATTATTTTTCACCATACGGTACTAATGACATCTCAGGTGTGGCCCAGTTCCTTTGTGTTCCTCTTTGCTGCACTTAGATTTCTGTATTTCTCTGATTGATTTCACATTATGTCAAAAGGACATTCCATTTTCTGCCTTTACCACATAGTATCTTCTCATCCTGATAGGACATTCATGGTTGACTAAAGGCTGTGTGTCGCACATACAGAGCAAATCAAACAAGCCACCAGCTTATGGGAGCAATCCTTCCGACAACATTCGAAAGAGGAGCGGCTGCCTGTGGATCGGACCTTCCTTGTTGACAGACTCTGTGGCTTGTTTGAAGGCGTATGTGGCCCAAATAACTGCTCAGTGCCAAGCGTTCAGGCACCGGGGCATCCTCACCTGCAGGTCCTTGGCCATGGACAGGTTGGAGAAGCGGACACTAAATGATTTGAAACTTTGAACATCGGTCTTCCACAAACTCGGAGAAAATGTTGCAGACAACCATGTGGTTAACTGGGTGTGGTCGGGGAAGGCCATTCTGCGGATTATGATACAGAGGCTTCTTTTTCTTTTTGAGAATGTAGAAAAAGAGAAAGTAGGAAGGGCTGAGAGAGACAGACAATGTTTCTTCAACCACAAGCCAAAACAACTCCCCAAACTGAAGCTGAAGGCAAGGGAGCACACCACAAGAACTGAGGCTTAGTTGGATGGTGCTCCGTCTCTAGAGCAAAGTCTAGGTCTTTTCAAGATTCCTATGCAATCTGTGCTAGCCTCCCAAGATGCCTAGCAGAGCAGAGAGGGAGAAAGGTGGTCCCCCTTAAAGTCGTCGTATCCCCTGATGAATATGGACCTCAAAGGACTGCAGATTAAATATGGAAGACTTTTCCCATGAGATATGACACCTTGAATTCTGAGATTGTGATTACAATGGCGGGCCTGTTTGAAACAGAGGCGCGGTGCACAATTACCTCTTGAACAATTCTGCGCCACAAACTTTCATGAAATCAGGAAGCAAACTCATCAATTTTAGAGATCTATGTGAGCAACACAAACAGGACTTCAAAAAAACGCTGGCAGGAAATGGTGCCCGTAGTGAAGTAAAGAAAGAGGCGAGACGGACCTGGCGGAGGTCTTGAAGCGGAAAAACAGTCCCTTTTGGCAATACAAAGACTCGCCCAGTTTCTGGATGAAAAGAGCAAGAGGTTAGTTTGTGATTCTCTGTCCTGGACAAGTTTAATGAGATAAAGGCCCTTTCTTATCAGAAGGAAACTGTTGAAAGATATATGAGCCCAACACTGACTTTGTGATATTCCTGATGTTTTCAATCATTAAAAAGAAGAGGAGCCCTATTTCCTTGAGTGAGAGCCTTTCGTTTCTTGGGAGCAACAGAAAATCCAAATGGAGTTGGACCCAAGCCTACAAAATGGTACCAGGACAAGCGGTCATCAGAGGGCAAAAGACGGGCAGGTTTCTCAGCTTTTGCCCATGCCACGTCAAGTTTTTGAGACGAACCCAGTTCCTGGTGGCCTCCGTCCGGCCTGAGAGGCAACCCAGGTGCCTCTAATTTAGTATGAAAAGCGGCGTCTTGGTAACGACCAACTTTGACTCCATCCAAACTCAACCTCTGGAGATGAGAGAAACTCTTCTGACAGAGTCAGTCTGCGATAAACTCCAGCCCCGAGTGGGAAAAGAATTGCCATCTCCCGCCTACCAGGTGGAATGGAGGACTATGGGGCAAAGGATTGGCAAACACTACTGGGTTCCCAGTGGAACAACGGAACGTCACAGTAATGGGACCTATGCCCAGACACGAGTACGAATTCTTGCTATGCTGACGTCAGCAACCCAGGGGACCAGTGAGAACCGTGATGTTTTCGCAGGGCTGTGCGGGACCCTTCCTGCCCTCTCTCCCAGAAGCACCAAAGAAACCATGGAGGAACCCCCAGCATCTTTTAGAGAGTCCAAGACATTAGGCAGAGGAGGCAATACACCGATTGCATAAACACAACAACGCCTATGAAGAATAGAGGGGGCAACATCGGCAAAGAAAGTCCAAGAGGGAAATGAAGACTGTGGGGTCCTCTGACCCCAGCATCTAATCCCTTCTAGATGTGGGACTACGTAATCAAACCCCAAAGGAGAGTCGACAGTCTGCTCTGCTCCGGGGAAGGGATAATAGGAAGGGCAGCCTTCCCTAATGCCCTTCCTTGGAAAGCTACTTACAAGGCAGTGAAGTTGTGAAGACAGATTGGAGACAACCTAATCCCCATTACCACAAGTGGTTATGTTTCTGGGGAACTGGGGCAGGAGGCACTTGACACCGATGGTGAAACAATCTTGGCGTCCGATGGGAAGACGATTTCCGTCGTCTAGTCCATGATGGTCCAGGGGCCAGCGCACAGCCAACGACCGCTGATCTTATAACAACTGGACCGGGTTGCAAGTCCCTTTTTCTTTGCTATAGACACTCCAGGGTTGGGGACACGAGGTTAACCATAAAGAGGCGAATGAGGATCCGGTCCTCCTCAGTCTCCCAGGCATTGATCACTGGTGCCTTGCCTTGTACTCCAGCCTCTCAGGCCCGCTGACACAATCCCAGGATATTTCAGTCTACAGCCTCTCTCATCTTTGGAAGGACATCAGAAACAACATCTGTTCCTGATCACCTTGGACGGACGACGCCCCCGCCGCTCCAGGCCATGACGCCAGTATGTGCCTTCGCCGAGCTCGGGGGTCCCTCCCATTTCACATCAATACTCGCTCTCTTTGCCGTAATTCCAGAGGATGGACAGCTATCGTTTAACTCAAAATCTTGGGAGGGGAGAGGGAAATGGATAGGCCGTTTTCCAAACTTAAATCTAGACCACAAATTGACACTGACAGAGACTTCTTAATGGCGGAAGCACTGAGCCTCTCTGCAAGCTGAAACCTCACGTCCAAACGATGCTGAAAACTGGAATTAAGGAATGGAGAGCCCTAGAATCATCCAGTGCCCAGAAAGCCAAAAAGAATTTTGAATTGAAGTGGAAACTTTTGGCAAAGAGAAAGAGATTTCGATCAGAGGACAGAGCAGTCAACTGCCAGCGGTGTAAATGCACCGCCATCCTTACCAGGATCCAAGTACATAGTGGAATGGAAGCATAGCATATGACAAGACCTGGAAGTGCCTGTCTGCCCCGTAAATGTCCCAGGAAGTCCACCCTTAAGACTACAAGTGGGATACTTATCAAAACCGAAACAAGCTTTGCCCCAATTCAGGGAAAACCTGTGGGTTCTAGGAAGTGCATATCAGAGAAGAAGCGTTTGACTGGCTTCAGCATCATATGATCCAGTATGGCATTTAGTAAAATTATGAGCTTCATCCATCATCTCGAGGCGCAGGAAACCCTTGAGACCCCCAGCCGAATACGCCCAGATACATCACCTCCCTGATCACTTGGAAGAAGGAACGCCCGCCCGATCCGTTCCCCTCCTTCACCCTGACTCCTATCCCATCATCCCCTGCCTCCTCCTAGACCCCGATCTGCTCCTCTCCTTCACCCTGCCACCCATCCCATCATCCCCTGCCTCCTCTTTCACCTTGATGAAGGATGACAACTAAGGAGGGGGCAGGGAAGGAGGGTAGTGTCCAGAGCCCCAGTGAGCATGCGCAAGGGGGCCGATTCGAATCGTTGACCCTTCAAAGTATGCTCTGGTGTGGTAATACAATGTGCACTCACTCCGCTTTGCTTGAATCTGTGTTATGTGACTGGCTCGGAACCGTACTGACTCCGCTTCCCCCTCGATTCGGAAGGGCAACGGAAAGGCAACCAGGTGTGGTAAAGCATCACGTTTTAACCTTAATCCGCATTGCTAGACAGGAGTGACTCTGGATCTGGTGTGGAAAAACATCACGCTTTGCATTGCTAGAACAGGAGTGACTGTGGATCTGAGCTGCAACACCCCCCCCCAACGTGGGATAAGGGCCTCTGAGCACAGGGTTCTGTCCTGGGCCCAGTCTGCTATTCAACATCTTCATCAATGACCTGGATGACAGAATTGGGGGCATCCTTATCAAATCTATAGATGACACCAGATTGGGAGGAATAGCTAATACTCCAGAGGACAGGATCAACATTCAAATTGATCCGAATAGACTAGAAAGCTGTGTGAAAGCCAACACAATGAAATCCTTGTCAGGACCATGTTGTAAACAGGCCTGATGAAAATGACCTCGATGTGGCCACTAGGTGGAGCTGTAGCGGAGGTTACTACGGTTCTAGTGGCAGGTCATGAGTCTGCATTGTTGAAGCAGTGCATCATGGGAAGGCTTATGCCAGGGATGTAGCGGGGGGGG
>NC_056527.1:665924-691585 GCF_019175285.1 Sceloporus undulatus | reverse complement strand
ACTAAGTGCAAACAGTATAATGGGGCTTGGAGTGCGGCGGCACAGCGCACACACCATTCATTTTTCTAATGGAAGGGGGGGGTCCGACCCCCATATCCCCCCCCTGGCTACATCCATGGCATAAGCCTTCCCATGATGCACTGCTTCAACAATGCAGATCATGACCTGCCACTAGAACGTATAACCTCACGCGCAGCTCACCTAGTGGCCACATCGAGTCAAGTTGCATCGGGCTGTTTACACATGGCCTGACAAGGATTGCATTGTTTGGCTTTCACACAGCTTTCCTAGTCTATTCGGAAGCATTTGAATCTTGATCCTGTCCTCTGAGAGGGATTCAGCTATTCCTCCCAATCTGTGTGTAATCTATAGAGATTGATAAGGAATTCCCCCAATGCTGTCCATCCAGGTCATTAGAAGAATTTTGAATAGCAGACGTGGGGGCCCAGACAGAACCCTGTGCTCAGAGCCCTTATCCCACGTTGGGGGGGGTTGTTGAAGCTCAGATTCCACATCACTCCTGTTTCTATCAATGCAAGCGTGATGCTTGTCCACACCACCAGAGTCACTCTGTCTATCAAAGGCGGATTAAGGTTAAAACGTGATCTTTACACAACCTGGTTTCCTTTCCGTTTCCCTTCGAAGAAGGGGGAAGCGGAGTCCAGTACGGTGCCAGCCAGTCACATAACAGGGAGTCAGCAAATTGCGGATTGAGTGCACATTGTATTACCACACGCAGAGCATACTTTGAAGGTCAACGAGTTCAGACGGCCCCCTGCGCATGCGCACTGGGGCTTTGGACACTACCCTCCTTCCCCTGCCCCATCCTTAGCGTCATCCTTCATCAAGGTGAAAGAAGTAGGCGAGGTGATGATGGATAGGAGTCAAGGTGAAGGAGGGAACGGATCGGGGTCTAGGAGAGGCAGGGGATGATTGGGATAGAGTCAGGGTGAAGGAGGGGAACGGATCGGGGGCTAGAGAGGGCAGGGGATGATTGGGAGAGGAGGCAGGGTGAAGGAGGGAACGGAGCGGGGTCTAGAGGATCAGGGGAAATGAGGGATAGGATCAGGTGAAGGAGGGGAACGGATCGGTCTAGAGGAGGCAGGGATGATGGGGAATAGGAAGTCAGGTGAAGGAGTGAACGGGATCGGGGGTCTAAAGGAGGCGGGGATGATGGGATAGGAGTCAGGTGAAGGAGGTGAACGGATACGGGGTCTAGGAGGAGGCAGGGGATGAATGGGATAGGAGTCAGGTTAAGGAAGGGAACGGATCGGGTCGAGGAGGAGACAGGGGATGATGGGATGGAGTCCGGGTGAAGAGAGGAGCAGATAGGGTCCAGGAGATGCAGGGAGATGGGATAAGCGCAGGGTGAAGGAGGAGCAGATAGGGGTCTAGGAGGAGACAGGGATGATGGGATAGGAGTCATGGTGAAGGAGGGGAACGGGGGAAAAAGGATCGGGGTCTAGAAGAGGCAGGGGATGATGGAGAGGAGTCCAGGTGAAGAGGGGAACGGGATCGGGTCCTAGGAGGAGCAGGGGAGTGAGGGATGGTGGAAGGGTGAGGAGGAAGCAGATTCGGGTCTAGGAGAGCAGGGGATGACCAGTTGGGTGCCATGTGGGGAAGGAGGGGAGAAGATTGGGGGTCTAGGAGGAGGCGGGGATGAGGGGATGGCAGCATGGGAGGAGAGTAACAGATCGGGGTCTAGGAGAGGCAAGGGGGATGATGGATAGCGTAGGTGAAATCAGGAAGAGAATCAGGTCTAGAGGATGCAGGATTGATGGGAGTAGGGAAGTCAGGGTGAGGAGCGGAGCAGGATTGGGGTCCTATGAGGAGCAGGGGGATGATGGGATATGAAGGAGGTGAAGGAGGGAGCAGATTGGGGCTAGAAGTCAGGGGATGGAATGGGAAGTCCGCTGGGTGTGTCCCTGGGGCCAGGGAGGGATGCTGGAAGGCATGGGATGAGGGCTAGGTGTCAGGGTGAAGGAGGGACAGATTTTCAGGGTCTAGGAGGGACTCAGGGATGATGGGAATGGGCTGGTTTTAAGATAGAGTATATGGCATGAAGGGTAGAGGGGGGGGGATGTGGAGCAGGAGGCAGGGGCCAAGGGGGCTGGCATCCGGAGTGCTTTTTTCCAGACCAGAACCAAATTCTCTGGAGTCACTTCTTTCCCTTTTTACCAAAGGAGGGGTCACTTGGAATCACCTGCGAAGCGCCTCACAAGGAGCGCCCATAGAAAGGAATGGCGTCCGATTAAACACAGATGTTTATCACACTATACTCTTGAGGAAGTCCATGATCCAGTGTGAACTCCTCGAGCTGCCCCTGTTGGCATGCTGGGGGATGGCCCAGTTTTAGGACTGAACGTCTCCTGCCGAGAATGTCGAAGTACCCTCCTTAAAATCTGCCAATCCCAGAATGGCAGCGGGGCAGTCTGAAGGATCACACTGGAATCATGGCTCCTTAGAGTATAGGTGGTGAATGATAAACCTCACAGTCACTTTGCACGTTTGGAAGCGCAGTCCACCTCAGAAATGAGCCGAAATCCCCAAGCTCCTGTGATATACTCCCCGGTGGATGGCGCAGGAACCGTAACCCGAGAGAGAGCATCCTGCAGGCGTTGTATAGCATCCCCAGGCGAAAGGCGGCCCAAGGGCAGCAGTCTCCATCACGTCGTCTCCGGCCATTCTTCCAGTTCACCAACAGTGCTTTCCTGTAAACTAAAGGAGTCGTCTGTCACTAGGGAATGCATTTCAGCCACTCTGGGCTCCAAGCCTGCTGATCTTAAAAGTAATGCATTGAGGAGCACCATAGTTTTCAATGCGTTCATACAGAGACACACAGCAAAGGCCATTTCCCTGTTTGGAATTAGATGAAATCTTAGCTAAATGGGCTGTTCCCCAAGATCGAGATGAAATTGAGAGGGATGATTCGTTCTCCATCTGGTTAGGGAGATAGAATCTAGTGTACTTGTTTACAGGTGGATGAAGAGCAGGAGTTGAATCACAGAATCATAGAATCAGGAGTTGGAAGAGACCCTCAAAGACCATCCAGGTCAACGCCATTCTGCCATGCAGTCAAGCTCTCATTGACAGATGGCCATCTAGATACACCCTGTTTAAAGACCTCCAAGGAAGGAAGACTCCACCATAATCGCTTGAGGATAGTGTTTCACACTGTCGAACATCCCTTAAGGTCGGAAGTTGCCTCCTAATGTGAGCTGAAGCTTCGCTTCCTAGACATTGCATCCAGTGTTTCCATTGGGCCTATTCTCTGGAGGCAGCAGAAAACAAGCTTGCTCCCTCAAATGACATCCCTTCAAATAGTAAACAGGGCTTAATCACCCCTTACCATCTCTTGCTCCAGGCTGAACTCCCGCTTCCCCAGTCTCTCCGCATAGGGAACTTGGCATGTTTCCACCGTCCACCATTTTAGTTTGCCCTCCTTTGGACACATGGCTCCAGTTTTCTCAATGTCCTTTTTTGGAATTGTGGTGCCCAGAACTGGAACACAATATGTCCAGGTGAGCCTGACCAAGGCAGAATACAGTGCAACTATTACTCCCTGAGCTAGCACTGTACTTCTATGGAGGCAGCCTAGAATTGCATTGGCCTTGTTAGCTGCCACATCACAATGATTGTCTCATGTTCAACTTGTGGTCGAGTTGGACTCCCCAGATCCTTTCAACATAGACACTATACGTTCTATGGATCAAGCTAAAAAAATCCTCTTGCCCATATCTGAGCAACCAAAGTGGAGAACTGGCCCCTTTGTATCCATCTGGACGTGAGAAACCGGAGACTCACCAGCCTGAGGATTTGGCAGCCTACTTCCAACAGGCAGACTCACCGCTCTCCGCTTGCTTTCTCGGAAGTGAGGACCCAAGGCAATGTTGTTGGCTTTGAGTCTCCTTTTCTGTTAGTATGCACTCCATTTGGAGAGGGCAAATGAGACCCCCAAGCATACACATACCTTTACCCTGGAGCGCGCTCTTCTTGGCCACTTGCTTCTTCTGGAGAGGCTCCTTGTCGTTGTCAGAGCAGTTGCTGCCCGCGTAAGGGACTGGTTGCCTGGCGAAAGAGACCTCCCTACCCTTTTTAATAGCCCCAGCCAGTCATGAGTGCACCTGATACAAATGAGCATGGACTCCCCACTCCGCATTCCCCTATGGCCAAAAATAGGTGGCCTTCTTTTGGGAAAGTGAAAGAATCGCTCAAAGAAACTATAAAAGGTGCAAAGGGACCATTTCTAGGGCACTTGCTACCCCCCCCCAAACCCCCCAAAAAAAAAAAGAAGGGAAAAAAAAAAAAGAGAGGGGAGAAGGGAAAAGGACCCCCCCCCCCCCAGAAAAAAAAAAAAGAAAAAAAAAAAAAAAAAAAGAAAAAAAGAGAAACGAAGAGGGAAAAGAAAAAAAACCACGGCACCTAAACTCTCCTGAGAAAAGAATTTCAAAGGAATTCGCAAAGAAAGAAAAAGAAAGAAAGAGGTAAGTTTAAAGTGTCTGGTCTAAATTATTTCAGCGTTGCAAAGTTGGGGTAAATACGCCACCGATATAGTAGGTTTGTATTTTTGTTCTAAGGCAGTGGTTCTTAGCCATGCGTGGTCCCCTTGGGGTTAATGACCCTTTCAGGGGGGGTGCCTAGACAATTCGGAAAACACAGTAGTTTGATGGTCTTAGAACCGAGACACCACAATTATATGGTGGGGTCACCACAACATGGGAAACGTGTATTAAAGGGTTGCGCATTAGGATGTTTAGACCACTGCTCTGAGAGCTCTTTCATTTTAGTTAACCTCCAAAACTGAAGTGGAAAAGGGGGTGAGTCACCAAACCTGGTTTAAATCAAACCTAAAAAAGATGGAGATACCTTTGGTTTTGAACACATTGAATTGTGTGAAAGAAAATGTACTGTGGAGGGAGGGTCCAGGTTCAGGTGCACACAAGAGACCCTTAAAACTCAGGGGTTCCAGTTAAGAAATTGCATCCTTGTGGGCTTTAATGATTATTGCTACCCTCAGGCAAAAGTGAACATAGACACAGGCGCCTTTAGTAGTTAAATGATGATGAGAGTACAGCTGTTTCATCAATTCAAAGGGTAAGAGGAGTAAGGGGGAAATGGAGGCAGGGGCCTGCTTGCATCCTGGGCTCCAGTCAGAGGAATCGGAGCATTTTATCTCAAAGTAGTGGGTAACTTCTTCACAGCAGGCTGCTAAATGGCTTGAATCTCTTTCTGACTAAATTGCAAGAGACCCCTGACTCCCAAAAACATTTTTCCATTGGATGGTTCTATGAAAATGCATGGTCAGCAAGAAGTCTATTTCCAGGGTGTCATATAGACCAGTGAGTTCCCAAAGTGGGCAGTACGCCCCCCCCCCCGGGTCAGTGGAAATCTCGTGGCTGGTAAGATGGAAATTTGTGCATGGGGTCTTAATCATATTATAATAGCTAAATCACTTTTTATTTATTAATCCTCCCTTCCTCCGAATCGAGGCGGCTTACAACATATTTAAAACTACAAACGTTACAATAAAACCATTAAAGCAACCCAACATAAAGCCCCAAAGCCACTCTTTGGCCACGAAAGAGAGGGGAGCCCACAGGATGATTTACTCGGGAAGGCCCGGTTGGAATAGGAAGGTTTTGAGATCCTTCATAAATTGGGCCGTGGTGGAGACGAGCGCTGTTGGCGCGCATTCCAAAGGGCCTTGGGCACTATGGAGAACGGCCTCTGAGTGGTGGAGACTAATCTAGCCCCAGCCCCTTCATAGCTGCTGCCCAGACTTCTTGAGGGTGCGAGGAGAAATGTACGGGGAGAGCGGTCCTTTATGTATCCTGGGTCCAGCATTTAGGGCTTTATTAGGTGATTAACCAACACCTTAATATTGAGCTCGGAAGAGAATGGCCCAATGGAGATCTTGTAAAACTGGTGTTGTATGGCTGGTCCTGGGCGCGCCAGTGACCAGCCGGCCTCCATATTTTTGCACCATTTGCAGCTTCCGAGTTTCGTATAAGGGTTTGCCCCATGTAAAGTACATTGGCAGAATCCAGTCTCGAATTACCAGAGCATTACAACAGTTGTTCTAGGTCCCTCTGGCCGGTATGGGTCGCAGCTGGCGAATCAGCGAGCTGAGAACAGTGCTCTTGACCGTCCGCATTCACCTGAGCCGGCAGGTGAAGCGACAGTCAAGAACACGCCCAGACTGCTCACGAGTCCTTCACGTGAGCGTGACCCCGTCAGGACAGGTGGAACCACCGCCATTACCTGGCCAGGAAACCTATCACGATTACCCTCCGTTTTTCTCGGATTCAACTTGAGTCGGTTTTCCATCATCCAGCCCATTACTGGACTCCAAGAACAGCCCGAGAGGAGAGACGCCAGCCTCAGTCACTGCATCAGTCGAGACATAGAGAAATAATTGGGTGTCCAATCAGCGTACTTGATACCCCGCGCCCCATGTCTCCGGATGATCTCTCCAGCGGTTTCATGGTAAATGTTAAATAGCATGGAGACAGAATGGCCCCGGAGGGACCCAGTTTAAGGGGCCTCTCTTCGGAGCACACTTCGCCGCTGCACCATCTGGCCTCCCAGAGAAGTAGGAACGGAACCACGGAGCGCAGTGCCCCTGAATTCCCAACTCTGCCAGGCGCCCACAGAAGGAGACCATGGTCTAGTTAATTCTAGAAAAGCCGCGGAGAGGGGGGGGGGGAGAGGGGGGGGGGGGGGGGGGAGGGTCCAAGAGCACCAGCGGGACACGCTTCCCTGTCAATGCCCAGATGGAATCATCGCCAAGGCGACCATGGCCGTCGCACCCAGTGCCAGCCCGGAAGGCCAGTTTAAATGGGTCCGAGAAATAATCCGTTTCATCCAAGACCGCCTAAGCCTGATCGCAACCGCCCTCTTCGATCACCTTCCCAAAAATGGTAGCAGCGAAACAGGCCGAATATTATTGGACCAGGGGTCGAGGCGAGGGCTTTGTTAAAGGTTTTACAATGGCCAATTAAAGTTGAGAGTGAATAGCCCATCACTCAGAGATGTAGTAAGTTCCGGCGTAACAACAAAGTTACAGCCGGTACCCCCTGGCCGCTAGCCACGTGGACAGGATCAAGGGAGCAGTTGTTTTCCGAACACTTCCGAGGATCTTGTCCCATCCCGTACTCACCACTCAAACTGATCCATTTAACATAGTCAACAGAGGCTCTGACAATTCAACCCTAGTTCTGCTGAAATGTCGGCGTTCAACCTTCGCTTATCGAGAGGTTTTATCCGCAAAAAGTCGTTAAACAATCACAACAGCCTTAGAAGGTTCAAGATCTGGTTTCAGGGCAGGAGGGAGCTGAGATAGTCCCGGACCCACTGAAACACTCTGCGGACGCGACTCACGGACGTCATCCGAGCACAATAGACGAATTCTTTGTTGCTCGTAGTGCCTCTCCGTATCTCCTAACAGTTGGTCGATGAAGCCTTGTCCGTTCTAACAAAGGTGTTTTCCGCCAACGGTACTCCTACCATCGAGAACCCGCTTCTCGCCGGAGATCTTCCGTGACCGAGGGCTTACGTTTGGAAGCGGGCCTGAAGAGGGCGCTTGGGAGTGAATACTGTGTAATAGCCGAGAAAGACCGGTAATTCCAAATACCGGTGAGGGCATCAACAAGTCGACGTCATTATCCAACCGTGAGCCCCTCTAAGCTCTTGGAACCCGCTCGGGTCGCTCTCCTTCGAGTGGGGACCATCCTAACAGGTCCACCACCCCCGGGGGGATCTGGGTAGAAGCCTTGATTTTCACCTCTACCAGGAAATGGAATCCGTCAATGCCAGGGGAAATATGAGCTATTTCCACCCACGGATTCTCACCTCCGACAGAAACCCAAATCGGAGTATTACCGCGCATGCGTAGGACCCGTATCACTGGGACAGGCCCATGGCCGTCATTGTGATCCATGAATTCCCGACCGCACGGATGGAAACATTGCGGCCGGAGGGATATGTTGAAGTCACCCAGGACAGAAGCCTGGGCGTCTCCAACATCAGCTCAGCGACCAGCTGTGTCACGCGTTAGGAGTCCGCTCATGCACGTGTGGCCGGTAAATAACAAATCCCTAGACTGTCCCTATCCTTTAGGGTCAGTGAAAAGAACACTCGACTATAGAGATGTAGGTCTTTCGGATGTGGTTCATGTGAGAGGGAAACGGTTTTACTATGTACCAAGGCCACACACCCCCCGCACCACATAACTCGCTGGCCGGGCAACGAGACCCAGCAGGCAGGGCTGAGCCCACACATCATCCCCTTCAGGGCCCACCAGGTCTCATAATGCAGCCAGTTCGCACTTATAAGCCTCCATTAGCCTCCTGGAGGATGTGGTCTTGTTGTTGACCGACCTGGCATTGCACGGAAGCGCGACAGGGTTGTGGCACGTTGGAGTGAAACCGTGCAGGTCCTCAGGTTGGAGAGGGACAGAAGGCGAGATAGATATGATGCATCGATCACGCCTTCCCCTGGAACGGAAGTCCCGTCTCCCACCGCCATACCTCCCCAGGCACCACACCCCTCAATTGGAGCGCCGCCCGCCGAGATGTATCCCAGGCCCAGGCATCCCCCGCATCCCGACCTCCCCCCACCCCTCGAGAGGGCCACGAAAGGGCAGAGGTCAGCCACGACAGGCATCCTCTGCTCCCAGGGCCAACCCAAGCTCCCGCACTATAAACACCCCTGCGCAAACTGCGGCAGGTACGCAGCAGCGAGTTCTCCTATTCGTGGGCGGCGCTCCCGGGGCGGTGCGCAGATGCGCACCTCCGATACCACCGGAGAGGCTCCCCGGCAAGGCGCGTCCCTGGCAGCGCGGCGATGGCGGTGGTCCCGGCGTGTGTAGGCGGAAGCGGGCCGTGTCGGGAGGGTCCGGTTCCCCGGCTTTTATCCCGCCCGCTCTCACCTGCGGGGTCCTCCCAAAACTCCCCCCCAGATGGTCCTTAAATGGCCCCACAAGCCCAAACTGGACTCCAAACGCCAAAGCCAGTGGGCCCAAGTTCCCCAGAGGAGTACCGCGGGGGGTCTCCTATTCCATGGCGTGCACTCCCGGGGGCGGTGCGCAGATGCTCACTCCGATACCACCGGAGGAAGGCCCGCCCGGCAAGGCGCAGTCCCTGAGCCAGTGGGCGGCAGGCGGTGGTCCGGCGTGGAGGCGGACAAGCTTTATGGGCAGTGGTAGGGATTAAAGGGTTTGCATGAAACCCTTTTCAGGGTCCCTTAAAAACCACTGCACGGCCTCACTACAGCTTCTTCATGTGGCCAGTACTCTTTACCTGCCCAGGTACTCACTCCCTTAGGCAAGCTTCTGCTGTTAGTAAGTGAGGGCAGTTGGGAAGCTGCAAGGCATGGGCACAAAGCATTACTTCCGCAGCTGAGCAGCTCCATTTGGTAGAGACTGGTTGACAGGGCAGGAGTTAGCATCACAGCAGTGGCAGAGGAAGCAGAAGTAAAAAAAGGAAGCTTTCAGATTTGGGGACGCGGCTTATGCTTGGTGAGGTTTTGCTGGGACTTGGTCCAGCAGGCTAGTGCTGCACCCTGGCTCATGCTTCTTTATAAAGAGGTCTGGCAGAGGCTTCTCATACTGCCAGCTGCGTGGTTTGCGGCTCCCAAGAGGAATGGCGGTGAGGCCGCAACAACCAAGAAAGCCGCTTGCCTGGAGCAGCCTTTGCCCAAGGCTAGCAAACGCAAAGGCTTCTCAGGCGCTGCTCTCCAGACCTACCAGTTCCTGCTCCCAGAGTTGAGGCGTAAAGGGAGCCGCGTACAAGGAAGCGGTACAGATGCCCAGCCTCCTGGGCGACAGACAGGAGGCGGGATGGAGGCAGGGATTATGCATGCTAAATCGCCGCCTAATTGCTGCCCGGGTCCAAGACGATCCCATCTGCACTCCCCGGCACTTTTCATTTCCAGCTTCTAAAAGTACTGAAGAGCGCATATGGACCCCGGGTTGATGGCGGGGGCATGAGCGGTGATTGACATTCGATAACCGCTGCCTCATCTGATCCAGGAGACTGGAGCCGGTTTTAAAGTCCATCGTGATAAACTCCTATAGATTGGTGGTTTTGAATTTGCAGTAGAATTGATAGTCTAATCAGGATATGTGTTAGAGGGTTTATTAAGGTTGTCACCCAGAGGAAAGGGGACAGTCCGCGGGAAAAGTTTGGGACCACTGATCTAGACTTTAGCCCAGTTGCAGTGAATATTTCGACAAGTGTCATGGAGAAACCATGTTGTGATTACCTTAGCAAAGGATCTTCCAGTAGGATGCAAATGCTAGTGAGGCAGTGTGGTGTATGATTTGAGCATAGGCTGTGACTCAGGGTAACCGGGTTCAATCCCGGCTTCCATGGAAAAACCCCCTGGGTCACGTGGCAAGCCACACTCCTCTGAAGATGCAGAAGGGGGAAGGGCAAACCAAGCTCTTGAAATAAATCTTGCCTATAAAACCCTATGATAGGGGTCACCGAAAGTCCATGAACAGCTTGAAGGCACACAACAACAAGAGCAACAGCAAGTGCTAGCTGAGAAAGTCAGCTTTCACCCTTGAAACATGCTTGCCTTGAATTAGGTTCTGCAGAATTGAGCCTTGAGCTCTGTCTTGGGAAAGTGTGGAGATAATAACACGAATCTAATGACACCAGTGATAATAATAATAATGAAATCTTATCGAGCTTTTTGTGCAGGTTAAGGACAACCAAAGCAATGGATTACAGAACCATATCCAAGTCGGAGTCATACAAAGGGAAACCCTGGCTCTGGGCCCTCTCCTGTGAGCTTGGGATGCGCTATACTCTTGCAAAGGATGCGATCCTTCAGGTAATTTCACCAGGATCGAGTGGATTAGATAGCCAGATTTCAATTTCAAGCCGGTGTTTTTTATACTACAGAGTTTTAGCTCAAATCCAAACTGATTTGCAATAATAAAATTCATCCACGAATGCTTGGCTCACATTCATATCCTATGTATTTCCCCCTACAAGCAGTGTTGTTGTTTCTCAAAACACAATAAGGAACATCAAATCGATGCACAGTTTTGACATCAAGTAGTAGCGATTTAACAAGTGTGTGTTCTGTCTAAATACCCAAAAATGGTGAAAGGTCTGGGAAACCACCAAGCCCTATGAGAATCAGCTTAGGGAGTGGGTACATTGGTCGGGGGAAGAGAAGGTTAAGAGTGATTGATAGCCCTGTTTAAATCCTGGAAGGGGGATAGTCATACTTGAGGGAGGATCCAGCTGTTTTCTGCATGCTTACCCGACTAGGAGGAAACAGCGGCAATAGATTCAAAGCAAAACGAAACTAATCAAACTACAGGACAAGAGATTTCCTCCCGGATTCCTCCATCCATCCATCCGCCATCCGCCAGCTCAACATTAGGAGGAATTTCCTGACAAGTAAGAGCTTTTCAACAGTTTAATATAACTTTCCTCTAGAAAGGTTGTGGAGTATCGTTCTTTGGGAGCTTTTTCAGCATAGGCCTGTTGGGCCATCTGAAACACGCTATCATTGTGTCTTCCAGTGGCCGAAGGGACTGGATGGATGCCCTTTTTGCTCTTCTGTGCCCTCGAGGCTCTGATTTCTAAAGCTTTTCTACTTAGGTCATTTTTTCAAGGTGCTGGTTTATTGGGGCTGCAAACTCAGTGCTAGAAAAAAGTTAGATGTTCCGTATCCCTGTAGCCCTGAGTGCATCATGGCATTGAATCAGACCAAAACCAACCATTGACAGTAAACAGGTCCCAGAATCCCTGAAGGCCAGCGCCTACTTTGTTGGGCTTAGTGAGCCAAGGAGCCGCAGGATTCTGGAAAGACACAAGCTGTCCAGTCGGTCCTTGCGCGCATCGCTCCTCCCATTACTCCTCCATTACTCAGCCACAACCAAGACTCAGCAAGTGCAAAATGTCAGACTTTTCTCCTATCCAGTGAACACAACCTACAGAACAACCCCCATGTGGTCAGTGGCATGGAATAGGGGGCTTGAGGTTCTTTGTCTTCGACCAAGAAGGTCCTTCTTCTTTCAGAGCAGGTATAGAAGTACACAAAAGCCCGCCGGCCCTGAGCGGAGAGTCCCAGGATCATGTGTCTTTCAGAGGAAGCGAAGGATTCCCTGCTTGGTGGCAAAGAAAATGCCAGGGCTGAAAGGATCACCTGCAGGATGTAATGGCGATGGTGGTTTCAGAAAAAAAGACCACACCCTGTGACTTTCCAAGAAGCGTGGGAGTTTACTCAATGCTCCCAAGACTGCTTTCGGAGAAGTCTGGTGCCTGTAGGCAGCCATCCCCTGCATCCCCTCAACCCACCAGCTGAACACCGCCCTTTCTAATGAAATCAGCTCAGAACTCATGGGGAAATCCGATATCTTCCAGTGGCTGATGGAGGAAGACAGGCGATTCGCGATGCCTGGCCCAAACCCTGCAGCCACGACTTTCCACGCAACAAAGGATGCTCCAGTTCTTCTTCCAGGCCCTTTCCAGCATTCACAGAGACCACGTTTCATAAACGGCTGTCCAAGAACCGGTGCCGCTAATTCGAGATGCGATTGAAGAGGAAGACCTCTCTTGTTGTCAACCTCTTTTTTCTGTCACGTCCATCAACTTCCCTTTTTCAGCCTCAAGCCCCTCATTTCCTTTTTTTGACAGAAGGAAGAAAGGAGATGATGTTTGTTCAGTTTCATAGCAGGGACGCCCTGCAGGTGTGGAAGTTTGTCTCCACAAAAAAGGACCTGTACCGAAAATCCATACCAATACCATCTTGAATGAGATTCCCATTGGCCATTTGTTCTTCACAGCTTTGCAGGATAAGGAGTCCGTATCTCTTCTTTTCATATCTGGACCTCTCTGCTATAGAAAGTATCACATCACAGATCCCGGCAGCCCCCCTTTGCCAACTAGAGTTATCCAGTCCAGAGCCATGGTTTGGAGCGTCCAGAGGGTGACCGCCAAGTCAAAAAAAAAAAAAAAAAAAAAAAGGTACACGCGAGACAACTCCAGGGCCTTCTTACGTGCTTACCAGGCGATGGTCCCGCCCTCCCCATGACCCAAGATGCATATGATAGTGCTCTTCCGGCTGAGGACCATCCCTGGGGTTTCCCATGCTAAGCTCTATGAAGAAGGGGTGAAAAGCCTGTTCAAACGGCTAAACTTTTTTTTGAGGCCCCCCTTCCCAAGCCTTCCCTCTTGTGTTGGGCGACTTTCGGCCAGAATGCCAGCCAACTCACCTTTAACCCCGCGGAGCTTTTGGGCAAGGCCGAAACTTCTCTTTCTTCCAGGTGTGAGAGGAGATCGTAGGGCAGAGGCCTGGGTGGCCTTGGAAACCAAGGAGATACAGGAGACCGTTGGAGGTAACAGCTTCACCGTACACGGAGTACCTTTCGCATAGGCCTCTTGAGCAAAGGAGGGGCCCAGCGGAGCAGCGACATCCAGTGAAGTAGTGAGACCCTGTCCAATCAATTCCCCTGGCAGATCGGAGATGCCATTGCTAAATGCCCCCGGCCGATCAATCTGCTGCCTCACAGGAGACCCACTCTTGCCAAACTGACAGATGTAGGAAGAAAGAACCCCCAACGTTACCCAGCCGGCAGCTGTTTCATGCCAGAGAAGAAAGGATAGCAGTGAAAATGGATCCAACAAAGCCAGTGTTAGAAAACAGGACTCGTGTCTGTGTATCGCCTCCCCTTGAAAACCGTCTGCCTTCTTCTTCGCCGGGTTTAAAAAGTACAGACTTGGGAGCAATGACCCCCGGTGCCCCCACAAAGTGAGCATGGATCGGGGGAGCACAGGGCTGGGAAACCACCATGAAGCAATGGGAATGACAACTTCATCTGGGAGTGAGCTGAAGACAGCTTCCGGTTCAAGCGCATCCAAGAAGTGACGGAGCCGAAGCCAAGCCCATAGCCAACGTCTAGTTGACGGCCTACGAGTCAACTACCAGCAAGGCCTCCAGAATCCAGATACCTTGACTATTGTGTGACACGCAGGAATTTAATGACTCCCGCGAATATAGGCCATGACAAACAGATCACCGAGCCAGATCCGGCATTTTTTTGCCACTCCGGAAGGAGTTGACCACTCGACGGCGGGTGCTTTGTGGTCCGTCGCCCGTTAGCGCCCTTGACCCAAACCAGAAGTAATCTTCGACTCCATGCTCTGCATTGTTTTGGAAGGACAGAACCAACTATACGAATCTTGGCCCATTGTTTTGCAAAACACAGACTCCTGTTCCTCCTGTCCTGGAGGGCCATTTATGGAGAGCGAGGTGCCAGGCGCCAAGGATGAAAACGTTCCCCATTCACTTCAAGTATCAACAATTCGGCTTGGTTTCCCCGAGCCGTCCCAGCTAGCGAGTGCAGCTCTTAACTTAAGTAAGGTAACGGAAAATAGGGATAAGTGAGCATGAAGATTATTTTGATGCTTTGCAGCCTAGAAGCCAGAAGCTTTGACTCTAACGAAGAAGTGCTCCGAAAAGAAAAAACTGAAACGACAGTGGAAGAGGGCTGCAGCCGCAAATCTAATTCGGATCTGACGACTATCTGGAAGAGCTTCAGAGCCAAGCGAATTCTGGAGGCAACACAAGACGGATGGAAGCCACAAGGACTTTGATTTTTGAAAGGAGTGAAAAACAGGCCCCAGACCAGATCAGGTCAAGGAGATTTCTTAACTAACTGCCAGACCTGTCACTTCACCTGCCACTATCCCGGCATGATCGCTAATGATCAGCAGAAATACCGTTGCGCCGCAAGGGATGCCAAGCGAGAAAAATTGCACCGTTGCCCTGGGAAAGGCGTCTGGAACATGCATTTTCAACAAAAACCAAAGTACAGAGGGAGTAACAAAACCATAAAGGAGAGCAAAACCATGGCCAAATCAAGGCAGTACGAGAAAAGCCTCCTAAAGAAGCTAGGAACCATGGAAAAAAGTGCATTTGAGCCACTCCAAGGACATAATGGCACAAGTTGAACGAGGATGCGCTCAAAACAGATGAAGACATGCCAACTCCGCGGAATTGACCGCTTGCAAAATTGCCCGAAACCCCAACCCGATGGCCACCCCAGACCACATTGACTTGCTCATGCGAAAGCGGAAAAACGTGAGGCAAAGCCGGGCTTCCAAGACCGCCATAACAAAAAAGGCCCATGTAGCGGTTGAAGGAGAGAAAAAAATGGCTGTCACCGTGAGCGATTGCAAGGGAACTAACCCTCTGCTTCAACGGAACAAGTTCAGTCTATTAAGATATTGCACATATTGGGGTTTAAGTCCGGACCGGAGTTCTTGTGTATGTTTTACGTTTAGTGTATGGTTTTTCCCCAGTGATGTTTCCAGTAGCAACCTAACAAACCTAGGGATGTTGACAGTTGAACTGTCCCAAATGCATGGGTAAGTGCAACCTTTTTGGTTGGAGCCGGTGGAGCCCGGGTTTGCTGTCCCGCAACAACGGAGGGGCGGGCCTGAAGCAAATAAATAAATAAATAATAAATAAGTAAATTTTTTGAAACTTTAACTAAATAAATACAAAAACCGGGAGGACAATTTAGACAACATTTTTCAAAATGGGTGGACACTATTATTTTGTTAAAAAAGTGCGGACACGCAAAAAACTTGCTGATTTTTATAAAAACACATGTTGCCTGCTCACCTTCCGGTTTCTGAGGCGTACTAGACAATTGTGCCCCACCTAAGCCCCTGCGTGCGAGAGGCCAAAGGCCCTGGCGGCAATCGGCGGTACGGGCCCGGCTGGGGCGCCGTCCCAAGGCCCTCAGCTGTGCCGCATCCGGCCCGTGGGCGGCAGGTTCCTACCCCTGGTCAAGATACAGTTGCGATTTGACGAAGGAGAAGATTGCACTGACGGGCTTTTCCCAAACTGGGGCACAGGCTGAGACCATGGGTCCGAGCGGATGCATCACCATACCGAACCCAGATCAGGACTTCTCCTTGACGCCCTAAGAACGGTTTTCCATTTTATCAAAATATGGGAACATGTTCCCGATCAGAATGGGATGCCGCTGATCGCGACACCGGTAACAATCCCCAAATAATACCCCCCCCCCCCTTCCTAAAATCCTAGCTACGTCCCTGCTTATGCAACTGCCAACTGCCAACTGCCACCTGCCACTGAGAGAAACTGAGACGGTTGGTGTTAACTGCCTCAGAGCTGGTTGGTAAGCAACCTGTTCATGAGTACCTAAGATGGACATCTTATACTGTCTGTAATCTTTGTAAATAGTTTAGTAACAAAGATTAAAGAACCCTCATTTGAAGGAAACCTCACTGTGCTGAGATTCATTCCTGTGTGAGAGGAAGTTTGCCACGCAACTCAGATTCTTCACAGACCTTCTTCTGGGCATATTGTCCGCGTTACCCTGTACATAAACTTGGCTTGTGCGCGTCTTCTCCCAGCATGCACCTTCCTGACAATTCAACAGGGAGAAATGCAAGGCACTGCACTTAGGTGGAAAAATGAAATGCACAGATATAGGATTATGGGGGACACCTGGCTGAAGGAGAGATTTATACGTGTGAAAGGGATCTGGGAGTCCAAGTAAACCACAAATTGAACATGAGTCAAGAGTGCAATGCGGGAGCTAACAAGGCCAATGCGATTTTAGGCTGCATCAATAGAAGTATAGTGTCTAGATCAAGGGAAGTCATAGTGCCACTCTATTCTGCTCTGGTCAGGCCCCACCTGGAATATTGTGTCCAGTTCTGGACATTGAGAAACTGGAGCCATGTGTCCAAAGGAGGGCAACTGAAATGGTGAAGGGTCTGGAAACCTTGCCCTATGAGGAACAACTCAGGGAGCTGGGGATGTTTAGCCTGGAGAGGAGAAGGTTAAGAGGTGATATGAGAGCCCTGTTTAAATATTTGAAGGGATGCCATATTGATGATGGAGTAAGCTTGTTTTCTGCTGCTCCAGAGAACAGGACACAATGGAGTACAGGAAAAGAGATTCCACCTCAACATTAGGAAGAACTTGCTGATCCTAAGAGCTCTTCAACCCTGCCTCCTTGAAGAATGATGGAGTCTCCTTCTTTGGAGGTCTTTAAGCAGAGGCTGGATGGCCGTCGGTCAAAGGGGATTCTTTGGTGGAGGGTTCCTGCATGGCGTAATAGGGTTGGAGTGAATGGCCCTTCTTGGGGTCTATTCCAACGCTACGATTCTAAGACTCTATGAGACTTGTTTGCCTTGTCTGTTAATATTTGTGTTCTTAGGTTGCTAGATCTCAGGGCCTGGCCATAATAGTCCAGTTTTCATGAGTTGTCTCCAAGCAGGCAAGGAAAGTGCAAATTCTCCAGCTTTGGGAGGTTTCCCTAAAGGCAAGAGGCAAGGGCTGTGTTCAGGATTCCCCTCACTTGTTAAAGCAGAAGCTTGCAGTAATTTGCAAGGCTCCATTGGTCTGTTACTATAATTTGCTGAGACTGTCCAGCTGCTCAATGGATTACTTGGCCAACTGCTCCTTCCTTCCCTCCCAGTTGATGTGAAATCAGGGCTCACCCTCCACTCTGATCTGCATCCCCTCTTCTGGGTGGATGTTAAATCTTAAATGCGCCTTACCCTGTCTTTACCCTGTCTTCATTCATAAGTAAGAAGGAGAAACCTCCTCAGTGCAGCATGATCTAGGGACAGCCTCTTTTCTGTCTTCCAATGGACTTAAAGCATAATACTTATTTTATTTAGGTATTTATATCCCGCCCTTCAGCCCTAATGGCTATCAGGGCAGCTTACATTTATTATTATTTTTAACCAGACGGTACTTAATGACATCTCAGGTGTTGGCCCAGTTCCCTATTGTGTTCCTCTTTGTGCACTTAGATTTCTGTATTTCCTCTGATTGATTTCACATTAAGGTCTAAAAGGACATGCCATTTTTCTGCATTTACCACATATTTATTTTCCATCCTGCAGGACATTCATTGGTTGACTCAAAGATGTGTGTCGCACATACAGAGCAAATCAAACAAGCCACCAGCTTATGGGAGCAAATTCCTTCAGACACCATTCGAAAGAGAGCGGCTGCCCTGGGGATCGGACCTTCCTTGTTGACCAGCCTCCTCTGTGGCTTGTTTGAAGCGGACGGATGTGCCAAATACCTGCTCAGTGCCAAGGCGTTCAGGCACCCGGGCATCCTCACCTGCAGGTCCTTGGCCATGGAAAGGTTGGAGAAGCTGGAACTAAATGATTTAGAACTTGAACATCTGTCTTACACCAAACTAGAGAAATGTGCAGCCACCCATGTGGTTACTGGCGTGTGGTATGGGAACCAGGCCATCTGGGATTATGATAAAGAGGCTTCTTTTTCTTCTTCTGAGAATGTAGAAAAAGAGAAAGTAGGAAGGGATGCAGGGAGAAAGACAATGTTTCTTCCACCACAAGCCAAAACAACTCATGATTCTGTGATTCAACTCCTGCTCTTCATCCACCTGTAAACAAGTACACTAGATTCTATCTCCCTAACCAGATGGAGAACGAATCATCCCTCTCAATTTCATCTCGATCTTGGGGAACAGCCCATTTAGCTAAGATTTCATCTAATTCCAAACAGGGAAATGGCCTTTGCTGTGTGTCTCTGTATGAACGCATTGAAAACTATGGTGCTCCTCAATGCATTACTTTTAAGATCAGCAGGCTTGGAGCCCAGAGTGGCTGAAATGCATTCCCTAGTGACAGACGACTCCTTTAGTTTACAGGAAAGCACTGTTGGTGAACTGGAAGAATGGCCGGAGACGACGTGATGGAGACTGCTGCCCTTGGGCCGCCTTTCGCCTGGGGATGCTATACAACGCCTGCAGGATGCTCTCTCTCGGGTTACGGTTCCTGCGCCATCCACCGGGGAGTATATCACAGGAGCTTGGGGATTTCGGCTCATTTCTGAGGTGGACTGCGCTTCCAAACGTGCAAAGTGACTGTGAGGTTTATCATTCACCACCTATACTCTAAGGAGCCATGATTCCAGTGTGATCCTTCAGACTGCCCCGCTGCCATTCTGGGATTGGCAGATTTTAAGGAGGGTACTTCGACATTCTCGGCAGGAGACGTTCAGTCCTAAAACTGGGCCATCCCCCAGCATGCCAACAGGGGCAGCTCGAGGAGTTCACACTGGATCATGGACTTCCTCAAGAGTATAGTGTGATAAACATCTGTGTTTAATCGGACGCCATTCCTTTCTATGGGCGCTCCTTGTGAGGCGCTTCGCAGGTGATTCCAAGTGACCCCTCCTTTGGTAAAAAGGGAAAGAAGTGACTCCAGAGAATTTGGTTCTGGTCTGGAAAAAAGCACTCCGGATGCCAGCCCCCTTGGCCCCTGCCTCCTGCTCCACATCCCCCCCCCTCTACCCTTCATGCCATATACTCTATCTTAAAACCAGCCCATTCCCATCATCCCTGAGTCCCTCCTAGACCCTGAAAATCTGTCCCTCCTTCACCCTGACACCTAGCCCTCATCCCATGCCTTCCAGCATCCCTCCCTGGCCCCAGGGACACACCCAGCGGACTTCCCATTCCATCCCCTGACTTCTAGCCCCAATCTGCTCCCTCCTTCACCTCCTTCATATCCCATCATCCCCCTGCTCCTCATAGGACCCCAATCCTGCTCCGCTCCTCACCCTGACTTCCCTACTCCCATCAATCCTGCATCCTCTAGACCTGATTCTCTTCCTGATTTCACCTACGCTATCCATCATCCCCCTTGCCTCTCCTAGACCCCGATCTGTTACTCTCCTCCCATGCTGCCATCCCCTCATCCCCGCCTCCTCCTAGACCCCCAATCTTCTCCCCTCCTTCCCCACATGGCACCCAACTGGTCATCCCCTGCTCTCCTAGACCCGAATCTGCTTCCTCCTCACCCTTCCACCATCCCTCACTCCCCTGCTCCTCCTAGGACCCGATCCCGTTCCCCTCTTCACCTGGACTCCTCTCCATCATCCCCTGCCTCTTCTAGACCCCGATCCTTTTTCCCCCGTTCCCCTCCTTCACCATGACTCCTATCCCATCATCCCTGTCTCCTCCTAGACCCCTATCTGCTCCTCCTTCACCCTGCGCTTATCCCATCTCCCTGCATCTCCTGGACCCTATCTGCTCCTCTCTTCACCCGGACTCCATCCCATCATCCCCTGTCTCCTCCTCGACCCGATCCGTTCCCTTCCTTAACCTGACTCCTATCCCATTCATCCCCTGCCTCCTCCTAGACCCCGTATCCGTTCACCTCCTTCACCTGACTCCTATCCCATCATCCCCGCCTCCTTTAGACCCCCGATCCCGTTCACTCCTTCACCTGACTTCCTATTCCCCATCATCCCTGCCTCCTCTAGACCGATCCGTTCCCCTCCTTCACCTGATCCTATCCCTCATTTCCCCTGATCCTCTAGACCCCGCTCCGTTCCCTCCTTCACCCTGCCTCCTCTCCCAATCATCCCCTGCCCTCTCTAGCCCCCGATCCGTTCCCCTCCTTCACCCTGACTCTATCCCAATCATCCCCTGCCTCTCCTAGACCCCGATCCGTTCCCTCCTTCACCTTGACTCCTATCCATCATCACCTCGCCTACTTCTTTCACCTTGATGAAGGATGACGCTAAGGATGGGGCAGGGGAAGGAGGGTAGTGTCCAAAGCCCCAGTGCGCATGCGCAGGGGGCCGTCTGAACTCGTTGACCTTCAAAGTATGCTCTGCGTGTGGTAATACAATGTGCACTCAATCCGCAATTTGCTGACTCCCTGTTATGTGACTGGCTGGCACCGTACTGGACTCCGCTTCCCCCTTCTTCGAAGGGAAACGGAAAGGAAACCAGGTTGTGTAAAGATCACGTTTTAACCTTAATCCGCCTTTGATAGACAGAGTGACTCTGGTGGTGTGGACAAGCATCACGCTTGCATTGATAGAAACAGGAGTGATGTGGAATCTGAGCTTCAACAACCCCCCCCAACGTGGGATAAGGGCTCTGAGCACAGGGTTCTGTCTGGGCCCCCACGTCTGCTATTCAAAATTCTTCTAATGACCTGGATGGACAGCATTGGGGGAATTCCTTATCAATCTCTATAGATTACACACAGATTGGGAGGAATAGCTGAATCCCTCTCAGAGGACAGGATCAAGATTCAAATGCTTCCGAATAGACTAGGAAAGCTGTGTGAAAGCCAAACAATGCAATCCTTGTCAGGCCATGTGTAAACAGCCCGATGCAACTTGACTCGATGTGGCCACTAGGTGAGCTGCGCGTGAGGTTATACGTTCTAGTGGCAGGTCATGATCTGCATTGTTGAAGCAGTGCATCATGGGAAGGCTTATGCCATGGATGTAGCCAGGGGGGGGATATGGGGGTCGGACCCCCCCCTTCCATTAGAAAAATGAATGGTGTGTGCGCTGTGCCGCCGCACTCCAAGCCCCATTATACTGTTTGCACTTAGTCTGGACCCCCCCCCTCTAAATTCGCTACGTCCCTGCTTATGCAACTGCCAACTGCAAAAATGCCAACTGCCACTGAGAGAAACTGAGGGTATTCTGCTCTGGTCGGGCCTCACCTGGAATATTGTGTCCAGTTCTGGCCACCACAATTTAAAAAGGACATTGAGAAACTGGACTGTGTCCAGAGGAGGGTGACCAAAATGGTGGTCTGGAAACCATGAAGCCCTATGAGGAAATACTGAAGGAGCTGGGGATGTTTAGCCTGGAGAAAAGAAGGTTAAGAGGTGATATGAGAGCCCTGTTTAAATACTTGAAGGGTTGTCATATTCAGGAGGGAGCAAGCTTGTTTTCTGCTGCACCAGAGAATAGGACCCAATGGAGCAATGGATGCAAACTGCAGGAAAAAAGATTGCACCTCAACATTAGGAAGAACCTCCTGAGAGTAAGGGCTGTTTGACAGTGGAATCCACTCCTTCCTCGGAGATTGTAGTGGAATCTCCTTCCTTAGAGGTCTTTAAGCAGAGGCTGGATGGCCACCTGTCAATGGGGATGCTTTGATGGAGAGTTCCTGCATGGCAGAAGGAGAGGGTTGGAGTGGATGGCCCTTTTTGGAGTCTCTTCCAACTCTACGATTCTCAGCACTCTCTAAGGGTTTACCATCTGCAGGCGAATTTCCCCCAACAAGCTGGGTTAACATTTTACCACCCTGCGAAAGGATGGAGGGTTGAGTCAACCTTGGAGCCCTGTCTGGGACTGAACTGACAACCCTGTGGCTGCAATACATCTTTTCCTACCAGGGGAGTTGCTTCCGTCCCACAGACATTTCGGATGCACCTTTTTGCACTTTCGCCAGCCAGAGAAGCAGAGACAGACAGGGAAGCCATGAGCCAAGCGCCACTTCTCTCCCATCTAGTAGGACTGCATCTGCAAACGCCTTCCGTTAGGGATGTGCATTTGCGTGCATTTTATGTCTGTGTTCAGAGCAGTGGCAAAGGACAGCCAAGCAAAGTGCCGTGTCCAGTTCTGCGTTCCTTGCGGTGCCTTGTGACACCTCCTATTAGTGATATTAGCAGCATCAGCGTCACAGTAAAATTAAATCTGGCTTCCCCCCAAAGCAGACTCATGTGACGGAGTGAATTCCCTTTTTGTAAGGCAAGGGTATCCCAGATTTCAGCCAAAAGGCTCCTCGGAGCTGTGAGCATTGCATGGCCGTCTGTAAGGCAGGGCAGCTGGTTCTCCTGTTTTGGTTGCTGTTGTGTACCTTTGAATCATTTCCAAACTTATGGAGACCCAAAAGCAAACCTATCACACGTTTTCTTGGCAGGAGTTTGCCTTTTGCGTTCCTCCAAGATCACCCAATGGGTTTCCTTTGCCAAGCAAAAGAGATTCGAACCCTGGCCTCCCAGAGCCCAGTGCTCAAACCACTAGGCCACACTGTCTCGTCTCGTTTCAATTACCTTACATTAAAGGAGGAAACATGATGGCTGTTCACTTCATGGGAACCAATGTGAAATCCTGGACCTTTTATTATTGCTTCTCGCCATGGATGGCCTCCTCCGAGGAGAAGAAGGCGAAGGGAAGATGCGCAAAGTGCCTCTCTCTGGAGTTCGTCACACGGGGGGGAAAGCCATGCAAAAACACCCCACAAACCCGGGTAGATTTTCACACAACGTCATTTTTAAACTAATGTTAACCCAAATGGAAAGTGGAGGGAAAGTAGAACAAAGAGAAAACCCCGAAGGTAAAAAGAAGCAGCGGCTGTTGACTTTCCATTCAAGTTAACACAAGTTCCTCCCCCCCCAATTAATCTTTATTGCTTTCATTCTCATAAACTTCCAACTCTATGATTCTATGATTCTATATTTGGGTTTCCTGCATGGCAGAATAAAGGGGTTGGACTGGATCAGGGCCTGAGCGGTCTCTTCCGATTCTATGATTCTATGATTCTATAAAAGAAGAGGGGGAAAAACATAACAGTTATTATTATTATTATTAACCTTTATTTATAAAGAGCTGTAAATTTACACAGCGCTGTACATACAATCTTTTAGTCAGATGGTTCCCTGCCCTCAGGCTTACAATCTAAAAGACACGACACAAAAGGAGAGGGGAAAGGTGGTGGGGAAGGGGATCAGGTCCAGCAGTTCTTCTCCACCTCCGAGGCCTGGACCAAGGCAGATGGACTGGAGGAAGGGCTTGGTTTCTTGATGGATGCAAACATGCAAACAACTACCATAACATTAACCACAACAACAACAATGTCTGACACTAAATGACCACATAAAACTAACATATAACTAAAAGTGACTTCCTTGTCTCATGGGTTCTTCCCAAACGATGTTCCACAAAGTAAAATGTCCATGCTTTCTGCATGATCACAACAAGACCACGTCATGCATATTATTCACGTCATCCTAATTTTACAACATGGACAAAAACCCCAAAGGGTTTTCCGTTTGTATAACTAGAATTTTTATGTTCCTTTAGAGAAGTTATTAGAGGATCCCATATTTTTCACAATAGGGCTATAGATTCCCCTTTCAACAGTTTAGTTAACTCCTCCATTTCCATATATTCGTTCAGCTTAAGATACCATTCGGATAGTTTGGGACACTGTTCCTTTTTCCATTTTGAAGCAGACAATATTCTCGCTGCCGACACCATGAACAATAATATGGTTTCATACTTCTCCCTAATTTCCTTACCTATTATCATATTTAGTAGAAACAATTTGGGATCTAAGGGGATTCTGATTTTTAATCTCTCCTGGATCTGTACATGGATCAGTTTCCATCCCGATGGAGCTCTTGCATTTCCAGCAGACGTGGAAAGAGGTCCTGCCTCCTTATTCCATTTCCCGCATGGCCTCCTCTTGTGCGCTTACACATCCTGGGTAACTTCCATGGGGTTAAATGCCGGTGGAGTTGTGTTTTGTCCCAATTCTCCCTCAAACAATAGCCTCTTTTCCAAGCCTATGGTAAAGGTCCTTATTGCCTTACAGTCTTAATCTTTAAATAACTATAATAAGTATCTCTTCCCATCGTTTATTGCAATATTTAATAAAGGGATTCCATCCTAAATCTTCTTCCTTTATTTCTTCCTCTCTCATCAGTTTTGTCCATTTCTATACCTTCCAAGGTTTTCATTTGCCATTCATCCATTTCTGGGGCTTGGTTTTCTTCCCAACCTTTTGCTATTGCTATTCTTGCTGTAATAACCAGGGATAGTATATGTGTTTAAGACCTTTCCTTGCGCTTATCCCTTCCACCAGATTTAACAGCCATAACTCCGGTCTCAGCTCTATTTTGAATGGTCTTATGTACTTCAATATTTTTTTGGGGGGGGGGGCATGGGGGATAAATCTCCAACATTGGTTTCCTTTCCTTTTATCTATTCTAGCCAGTTCCACAGCCAAGAGGACCATCTATACAGCGTTTTCCTTAATCTCTGTACATAATGTGAATGTCAACCCTTCTCCCCGGCCCTTTCCCAGGTTAGAAATGGGAGGCTGTGTCTTACACTTTTTGCCCATTCTATCATATTATTTTTAATGGTTCCTGCTGCCTCCAATTGTAATTTCAGACATAATTTATATGGTGTTGATATTATTTTCTTTCCATCTCCTTCAATAATCCCATCTGGTTCTGTTTTAGAATTTGTTATACCTTCTTGTCTTGTATCTGTTAAGTATCTTCCTTTTAATTGTTGGTGGGGAACCCGTTTATTTCCATCCCTTCCTTCCCCGATTCTCCCTTGCTTTTCCTTTTTAACTTCCCATCTTCTCTGTTGATGATATCTTTATATCTTAACCATTCTGGCCCTTTTAATGTCTCCCTTCTTAGGAAAGCCTCTTGCGCTGATGCTCAGTCTGGGATTTCCCTATATGCTTTCCCCTTGTAATATATTTTCCCAACTTGTAAAAGTGCCTTTCTGATCATATGTCCATTGAATTGTTTGTTTTGTTCCACTTTTCCATACCACAAAAATGCAGGCCATCCCAAAATCAAATAAAAACCTTCCCAATCTAAGACATTTTCATTTCTGAGGTATATCCATCCTTGCGCAGCTCTAAACTACACGCATGATCAGGTATTTTCAGATCCGGCATTGATAATCTAGTGAAATCTCATCATTTGTGGGACATTTGTGTGTCTCATGTTCAAACAATGCACACAAAAGCACCACAAAATTCTAGATTAGGAGCAGAGGAGAAACAACTTGCATTACATTTCACACAACATCGCACCAAACCC